>NC_043974.1:36258878-36288878 GCF_902148855.1 Sphaeramia orbicularis | reverse complement strand
TACATCAAACACCAAAATCAGATACCAATCAGTTAGGATTATTATTTGATTTCTGTGAATGTAAACTTTGTGTACGTATTCTGAAAGAAATCCAATAATAGACTGAAACATCTAAACATCTGATTATGGTATTTCTGAAGTGCATGTAAACACATCAGATCTGATTATTACACTTGTCACAGTTTTTGGATTTTTATGGTTGTGTAAACAGACTCAGTCTCTATCAAGTGAAATCTTGGTGCCAAATCTGCTGGTGTTGGTTTGATAAATGTTTGAATTTTGTATAATGTTATTAAAATATCTATTCACATGCTCTATTGCTGTTAAAATGACCCACTGTGGTAGCTCCACTAATCAGAATGTTAAATGCTAAATATTCCTTCAGTTCCGTTTATTCATGTTTAGAGTCGCGAAGTTCTATCAGTATGTGCAGAGGATGATGGGAGATTGAAGAAGAGAAATGTTAAATGTATATTTTTTTGTGCATTGTAAAAAAAAAAAATCCTGCTAATTTGTTAGTGGTTTAATAAACAGTTTGTATCAGAGCCATCGATTTCATTTCACAGAATAAAACAAAAGAAAAAAAAATTAGAATCACACTTTGCTCTAAACAGGAAATATCAGCTTCCACCAACTTCTCTGAAGGTGAGTGAATCCTGTCATTTAAATTGTCACATAGTGGATTTTATTTCTGTTAATCTAAGGGTGTGTTTGTGAATTCCAAAGATTTCAAGTCTGTGTTTTTAGGTTCTTTCAGCTCATGTTCATCCTTTTGCTGCTGATGAAGAAGACGCTGCTGTGATTCCTTCTCTTCTCCAGGATTGGACTCATCATGAACTGATGCTGGTTTGTTGTAAATAGAACATTGTGAGTTGATCTGCAGACTGGTGTGTAGGTGCATCTGTACATCAGACTGATCCTGCTGTGGGTTCTTTTCTAATGTTTCAGATGGTGGTGGTGGTTACACATGGTTTAAGTACGTCTGTGTTTGGTTTGACACATTCACATCTTCATATCGTTGATAACAGACCTTCATTGTATTTAATTATCGTATAAATCCCAGACCACATTAGTCACGCAAATGTAGTTTTCACAACCTCTGATGTGCTTTGACTTGAATGACACAAAATGACCCAGATATATTACATTATAATTCAGTCAATATAATATTAATCCATTCAACAGATTTGAGGAAAAGTTGGAACAATTTAGAGCAAATAATGAAATGAAACTGTGATGTGAACAGGTGCTTTTAGTTCAGATTTGGGATTTATCCTGGTTTTGTGTGTTTATTGTTTCATTTTTTGCCGAGTTGGCCTTTTTTTCCCCTCACTTTTCATCTTCTTTTTGACACTTCCACTGACAATAGTAATTCTTTTTTTTTCTTCTGTGAACCCCTAAGATGTATTTTGCCTAAATGTTTTATTCTTTTGTTTTAAATAAATCTTTAATAAAATTTAATCGAAATAAAATGTATTTGAAAATTTTCAACCAGTTGTAAACAAAAACTTAAAAAAAAACTTTAGAAAAAAAAAAGGCTAAGAAACAAAGACAGAAAAAGAAAATCTGGTGTTATATTTCAGGAGAATGCTCACATTATGAATACATTATTATATGTGATGCATGATTTTTTTTTTTTTTGAGTGCAAACAACAGAATAAACTTTCTTCAGTACTTTTTGTTATAATATCATTATTAAATGCTTAATTTGATAGTGGATAAACGCTTTGCTCTTTTATGAAACATTTTTTTTTCTTTTTAACTTTATCAAGAACCACAACAATACAGTCAAACATTCCAATTTATTATTATTATTTTATTATTTTTATTTAATATATGAACATGAAATGTTCCAAATAACATAAAATAAAAAAGATTGACTATAAATTACATTTAAGCTGTGTGGTCACAATATGTAATTAGGTTATTTATTATGTCAGGTCTTGGCTAAATTGGAAGAAATATGTGTAAAAAAAGAGAATAAGGGCAGTAATAGAATAGATGAAGTCCTTCTGATTCTTCATGAGAAAATGTACAAATATTTTTATTACTAAAGTATTCAGAACAGCATAGGTTGGTGGGATGTGTGTTCTGCTCTTTTTTTTTTTTTTTTTTACATATGTATTTATTTTTGGTTGTACAGAATACAATGGAAATATAAAAAATACAATACAATATTAATGTAACAACGTGAACAGAACAGAACATAGGCAGAAATAATACATCAGTTTATGCAAATATCATAAGTGTTACATTAAACAGTGGTTTTCATAGCTTTTTTTTATTTTCAGAATATTGAATACTTGAAATATATTTAGTAAGCTCAATTTTAAAGATTAAAAAGGAAGGTTTATGATTGGTGAATGTGGATTTGTTAGCAGGATATGAGAAAATACCAAACAATGTTTTTTTAAGTAAGCAAAAAATCAGAATCAATATTTTGACAAATAAAAAAAAAAAAACCAGACATCTTGCCAGAAAACACTTGTGAAGGGACAGGACCAAAACAGATGATATAGTTTTCTTCTGCTTGATTCCAAAAGGAGCAATCCACACTGATGTCCTTTTAGATCTTTGTAGGAACAGTTTGCAAGGATAGGAACGATGAATTAATTTGAGAGAAACATCTTTTATCTGGTTTATAATGAAATATTTAGAGGGTAGACACCAGATTTTCTTCAGTTTCAGGTTTGGAATGAGATTATTCTAATAAGATACCACATTTGGAACAAAGACAACATTCTTTTGGAATAAACCACATATATTGTGGTGGTTTACTCTGTTTTGGCTAGAAAGTGTTATATAGTTTATTAGTATGTGTTTATAAAACTTTTCTTTTTTCAACTTTATTGAAAATATATAGGTATACAAGACACAAATTTTGAGCAAACATCAAGATGTCAAAAGAAAAAAGCATTTGAACAAATAAAATAATGCAAAGATTTAGAGAAAAAAGGCAGAATAGACAAATAATAATTATATATATATACATACATATATACATACATACATATACACAGATCTAACAAAAATAAATACATCAGAAAGTTCAGTCTATTTTAACGGACTCTTTATAAACTGCCATGGGTGCTGTGTGTTTATGAAACAGGAGACGTGGAAAGGACAAGGATGACGTTTTTTCCAGTTTGAGACAAAAAGTGGAAGTATTTTCTTCCTCTTCGTGTCGGGACAGAAACAGTCAAGATGGCCTTCCTTGTGTTTGTAAAAACTTCGACAGGACAGAGACATGAGGTGGAAGTCCGTTCATCTGACACGGTCCAGGCCCTCAAGACCCAGCTCCGAGTCCAGACCGGGATCCCCATCGGTAGGTACACTGTAAGCCTGGAGTTTTACTAAAATGCTTTAATTCTAATGTACTGAAATGATTTAAGTTTTATTCCATTACTATAAAATGTTAAGTATGTTCTACTAATTTGCAGACATAGTCGAAAGTACGAAGAAGTTGAAGTTGAATGGATTTAAATCCCTCAGTTTTCGTCATGACCACACCTTTTTATCTGTGCATTGTTGTGCTGAATTCTGCTCCCTGCCGAAAACTGCATCGCCATGCAGCTGCCGAAAACTGCTCCTCCTTCCAAAGTCAGCCATGAAGAGGACAAAGTGCACCAAATTCAGCCTGTCACACCAGAAGAGCTCCAAATGTGAGCTGCTAAAGTCATTTCACTCATTTAGCTTCACAAGCTAACTCTGATGGGGGATGCTGGTTTCGACAATATGTGATGCCGAATTCTGCTCCCTGCCGAAAACTGCATCTCCAGCCGCAGGTGATGGAGTTTTCAGCAGTATCTGCTTTTATTACCTCCGCCAAGGAAGTTCTGTTTTTTGCCAGCGTTGGTTTGTTTGTTTGCCTGTCTGGCCGTGTGCCAGATAACTCAAAAAGTTATGGACGGATTAGGATGAAAACTTCAGGAAATGTTGATACTGGCACAAGGAACAAATGATTAGATTTTGGTGCTGATCGTGAGGGGGGGGCTGATCTGCTTTGGTGGAGGTCTGCGCTCTCTGAGTGCTTTTCTAGTTGTTCTATATTTTGTGTGTTGTGTATGTAGGATTTAACTTTACAAAGTTTTATATACCTTACAGTTGGTACATTCTTTAATATTAAACAGATAAAAAAATACATAACTGCCATATCTTACAACATTATTCATTACTTAATTGCTACACAGGTATGATGGTGTTAAGAGGTTGAATAATTCAGTTAATTTCATACCCTACAGTCAGAAAGGAGAAGAAGTTGTAACAGGATGAATGCGGTGCACATTGTCCTCTTCATGGCAGACTTAGAAGGGGGAGTAGTTTTCAGCAGCGAGTAGAATTCAGCACAACACGTATTACATTGTGGGTATTGGGCATGTTGTTGAAAATGTGTTCTTTTTATGGGGTTGTGGTGCTAGTGTTAATTTGGACTTAATGTGTGTATGGCAATGTTTATTGGCCTTTTTGTGTTTGTGTTTGTATTTTTGTAGAGCTGCACCATGAGTCAGAGCCATAAGCCCAACAATGGCTTTACTGTCCAGCTGTGACTTCATTGAATTTTAATAAAACCTTAATGCTTTGCTAAGTTTATAGCACTTCCCGTACTGGCAAATTACACAGAACTAACATCCTGTTTAACTTCCAACCATGCTATATTGTATAAACTTGAATAATTACACAAAGCAATTTATATTGTGAAAGATGTCAATTTAAATCAACTTAGAGTTGAGTACAATGAACTGATGATTATTGATGGGACTTTTGATTCTTTGAAGGGAGCGGTTCAACCAGGAGCTGTTCACTGAAAAGAGTCGTTCAACAGACTGGCTCTTTAATGTTTTTTGCATTATTTTGAAACACCAATGTTTTAATGACTAAATAGGCTACATGTGATGATTGACATTACATTTTAAAGGTGTTTAATTGGCGCGACAGTAAATATTATCTTACCATAAAAAAGAATAGTTCAAATGTGTGGGCTAAATACATGACATGAGAGGTGACATTAGGCAAATGCTGGAATTGGACCAAAAACATCATGGTACATTATGTGGACTAGTCTGTAGCCTAAAAATGAAGAAGAAAATAAAACATTTTTTTAAGAAATAGCACTTTATTCTCCTCAAAAGAAGAACGATAAATGTGTGTAAACATACGGAAAAAATTGCACAAAACACAACAGTGATTAATCACTGCAATTATTTAAATACCTGAACTGTAGTGCAATTCTCAGAACAAGGACAGTATGTTGCTAAACTGACAGGCAATCGGACACTCCCTCCTTTAAAAAAGAAAAAAAAAAGAAAAAGAACGGCTCTTTACAAAGACTCGGCCCCCATCGTTCATTTCAAAGAGCTGTTCAAAAGATTCGATTCGTTCATGAACGTCACATCACTAATAATAATACAAAGCAATTTATTTTGCTAAAGATGTCAATTTAAATCAACTTGGAATTGAGTTCAATGAACTGATGATTAAGTAAATGATTATACAAAGCAACTGACATTGCAACAAATTTTAAGTTAAATTAACTTGGCGTTTAGTGTGTTGTACTTAAAATAGCAATTCCATTCAAATCAAGCATTTAAGTTTAATACACTCAAGTTTTCATTACTCAGTAATTAAATTTTGTAGGCAACCGGTTTACTCACATTTTTTAAGTAAACTCAACTTATCCAGTCTTACAGTGTAAAACCACCGAGATCCCAGACCAGGGCCAGGTCTTGACCCTTCATGTAATTTGAACTTTCAACATGTTTTATTCAGCCTTTCACAAACTGATACAATAAATCCAGTTGAAAAGATATATTATCAACCTTTTAGTAATTTTTGCCAAATTTCACATTCATTGTACTAAATTTGCACACCAGCGTCCAAACATTATTATTTTAAAGCCCTTTTTTTTCCAATTATTTAGACAATTTAAAGAACATTATAAACTCTAAAGCCAATAAAATCAAAAAACTATGACAAGTATATAATCTTACTTAATTTGTATCATTTCTATTTTATACCTCGAGCTTTTCTATTTTTTAAATTTATTTTTATGTTGTTTTATTTATTGTTACTTACATTGGTTTCTATATATTTGAAATGTAAAATATATTGTGAAATGTGAATATTTTTTATCCTACTTTGATGCATACAATTATTTATATGTACTGTTCCATTGGTTCCATTTGTTGTTTTGTTGTGGTTCTTATCACGTGGTGTGTGTCCTTTGTTCTTTGTCCGCATCCAGAACACATGTGCATCACCTTTAAGGACAAGATACTGGAAGACGGACACAAATTGTCTGAGTGCGGAATCCACTTTTTCTCCCTCCTATACCTCTGGATCCGGCCCCAGGAAACCGGTCTGACCTTCACCGTGAAGACAGAGATGGAAACCGAACATGAGGTCCACATGGACTCCCTGGATCTGGTCAAGACGTTGAAATTAATTCTGCAGGAAATAACACAATGTCCAGTCGGTCAGTATGAAAAGTCCAGGTCCTGGACTGAGCTGGTTTTTACATCAGGACTCAGGAACCTTCACCACCAGAGGACGAAACATCTGACATTTATTCATGATTTTACATTCTATTAAAATATTTTATAATAAAACTCCAACTAGGTTTCATGTTTATGTTTATTCAGTTATCATCCATAATACAGAAAATACAAACAATGAGGCTAATTTTAAATCAACACCTGTGAATTATGTTGAGACTGAATAGGTTTAGGCAGGAGGTGAATACTTTTTTTTTTTTTAATATCTTTTATTAACAATTCTTAACACACAGTCTGAACACAAACAGTAAAAAATACACTCACTGCATTTTTAGGTCAGAGCTACGGAAGAGGATTGGGGCCACTGGTAAGAAAAAAAAAGGTCCAATATTTTTTTTATTATTAGTCTGAGAAAAAAGTCTGACTTCAATCTCAGAATTATGACTTTTTTCTCAGAATAATAATAATAAAAAAATATTGGACCTTTTTTTTCCCAGAGGCCCTAATCCTCTTCTGTAGAGAAAAGAACAAAAGACAAAAAAACAAACAAACAAAAAAAATAACAAATCAACACTCACTCAGGGGTCTGCTACACATTACATTTAAAGTCATGGTATAATTTAGTTGTTTTGATAAATTTATTGTTTTTATTTTTCAAATTTTCAATGTTGTTCCAATAAGTTTTGAGACCTGTTATTCTAAATTTATAAAAGGAGGGTCTATTTTTTGCCAAATCATTTTGTGTAAGTAGGAGTTAAATACTTATACACACTCAGAAAAATGAATAATGGCATAGTTTATTTTTAAGTATTTGCATCTATTTGATTTCATTTAAATGATTACATTTTTAGAATTTATGTATTCAAATTCCTTAAAATCAGCATAAATTTAATTGTGAAAGCATTTAAATTTAATCAGTTAAAACGTATGAATGTTGTTTAAATATGAAGAGCTGTCAATCAACCAAGATTCATTAGTTAAAATTTATGGCGTTGGTTTACATCTAGATTTCAGTACACCCATGCTCCACACTCCCACTGCATTGTGGGTACTTGATGTTTTACTCATTGTGTTCTGTTGTATGTGCAGGGGTTCAAGGGGGGTTTATGTTATTGTCTATTTAGGTTAATGTGTCTGTTTTATAATGTCTATTGGCCTTTTATGTTTAGTTTTTCTTTTTATTACTATGACACCATTAGTCAAACCTGTAAGCCCAACAGTGCCTTACCTGTTTGTTAATATTAAGCTGTTGTTTATGTTGTTGTAAAGACACCTTTATTCTTATGAAGTAATTGGTTTTCCTTTACACTGTCACTCTGTCATTATCATTCCTTCAAAGTACAAGTGTGACGATACTGCTTCGAATCAAATGTATAGGAGCTATTTGTCAGTTTAGTTTTTTGTTTAAAGTTAATTTACCTTTTTTGTTTACTTACGGTAGTATTTTTTTTGCTAATTGTTTATTTTGATTTATTAATTTTTTGTTTGTTTAATGTTTAGAATATATTTTTTGATTTTTATGGTTATTATTTTCATTCTTTGGTATTTAGCACCTTTTTGTTTTGTGTTTTCTTATTGGTTTAGACCGTGGGCACCTGGGTATAAATAGGGAGCACAAAGATAGACCAGCATGCACCTGGGTGAGCCTATGGTTTTTTACCAGTCACAGACACACGGACTATCAGACAGGAGGAGCAGGAGAGACAGCACAAAAGGCCTTAGTTGTTGTTTGCCTGCGAAGTTTTGAAAATAAACCATTTGAACTCTATCTATGATATGGACATTGTGCTTTGACTGCGTAAACCACAAACCCATGGTGCATCTAGTGGTTGTTTGAGTTATGTTAAAGTCTTAAGTTCAGTCACCTTTAAGTTGAGTTAATTTTGAAGACAAATAGCCACTACAAAATGTAAAGAACTCAGGGGTGTCTAGGGAATCTAACCAGGTATTTTAACCTTCTGTGTCTTGTTTCGTCCACTCACAGATCGGCAGAAACTCATGTTTAATGGCAGGCAACTGGAAGACGACCACCCACTGTCTGTATATGAGATCCAACAGGCGTCTGTCGTCCACATGATGGTTCACAAAAACAACGACGTCGTTGTCATTGTGGAAACAATGGGAGGGTATAAAAGATGGTTTATCGACCTCAACCCTTGTGACACTGTGAAGAATCTGAAGGCGAAGATACAGGACCACAGCAGCATCCCTATTGGTGGGTAGAAACACCTGAACACATGACACAGTTAAATGAATTATTAATATGTGATATTACAGGAAGTTTGTGGTGAAAATTCGAAATCATTAATTTTCAGGTTTTTGTTTTAATCTATAAATCCAGGTCAGATGCAGATCTTATTTGAAGGAGAGGAACTGGAAGATGAAAGGACATTATCTGACTGTGGAATTAAACATCTGTCCATCGTCAAAGTAATTTTGTCTGGTGTTGCTTATTTTGGGTCACATTCCTGTGGTTATATTGATAGAGGAAAGGCGGAAGTAGCGGAAGAAAAGGAAGAAAAGGAAGAAAAAGAAGACAAGGATGCAGGTGAGAAGAGAGGCAGAAGCATAAGTATGGACAACTTGGCCAACTTTAACCACAAAAAACCTCGGTGGTGTTAGATTTCTTGATGCTCTGCGCAGGTTCATACAGAAACGGTGTCTTAATTCTCTGTATGTTCTGTGCATCTAGTGAATTAAAATGAAATCATAACATTTTTGAATGTGGTCCTGAACAGATAAAAAAAACTGACAAATGAAACAGGGAGCATTAAGTCCTACATCATAGTTCTGTATCATGGGAATCCATAAACATCTATTTTTTTTTCCTCATTTAAAGGTTAAAGGTTAAGTTACCTTATTGTCCCTGTGGGGAAATTCAGCCTCTGCATTTTACCCATAATGCACAGACAGTTACTTGCATTAGCATTAGCATTAGCGCCCGTTAGGAGCAATGAGCTGCCATTGGAGGTGTTCAGTGACCAGTTTTAGATCTACATCAGCACGTTTTTATAGTAACATATATGTTAATATGTTTATTATATTTGATTTGTTGTGAATTTCATCCACTTCCTCTGCTCTTTATATATTTACTGATGTAACTGTGGTGTAATGATCATTGTTTTGGGTTTTGTCTATTTCCAGTGTGTTGCTTTAACCATCCTCTACAGCTTCCACTGTTTCCTATTAATGATACATGTTTTATTTTGTACAGATGTAAAAGAACTAAATGCATGCACTACATGAAAACATCAGAGTATTAGGGAGAAATCCAGGTGTGTTAATCTGATTTCTCATAATCAGGTTATTTGACATTTTTCATACAGTCAGTAAAAGAAAAAGGAAGAAGCTGAAGCCAAAGCTTTTGCGCTTATACTTACGTTACCCAGAATACCAACAATATAAAGGAAATAAATATACATAAATATATCAAAATGAAATGACACCAATCAGCCATGACATTGCGTCCACTGACAATATTGATTATTTTACTGGGTTGGATATAAAGAATCAGACCCTGAGTGAACATTAGGTTGGCAGAGCTGATTTGTTGGAAGCAGCAACTGTGATGACAATCATGGGCTGTTTTTTTTTTTTTTTTTACTTTTTGTCAATTTCGTTGGTTAGTTTGGTCAGTATTTATTCATTTTTGCTCATTTTGTTAACATTTGATCATCTGTGGGAGGTGTTGGACAAATAAATCCAACCCATTGACACAAATTTATTTGTTTGTTTGGGTTTTTTTTCTAAATTTGTTCATTTTATTACCCCGCCCCCCGAAGGGGAGGCAAGGGGTATTGTTTTTGGTTCGGTTTTTGTGTTTGTTTGTTTGTTTCATTGTTAGCACTCTAGCTCTTGGTTGAATTCGCACCAAATTGGGTTTACAGATTGCTTGTGACCCAGAATAGATCTCATTACATTTTGGGAAAAGTAGATTAAAGTTTAGTTTTTTAATCCTTTTTTCTTTTTTTTTTAGATCTTTTTTTCCCCCATTTACTTATAATAGGTGAAATTTCACATGTCTGTAGCAGCAAAACTATTGGTTGAATTCATACCAAACTGGGTTTATAGATTACCAGTGACCCAGAATAGATCTCATTACATTTTAAGAACAGTAGGTCAAAGTTCAAATTTATAATGGGTGGAATTTCAAATGTCTGTAGCAGCAAAACTCTTGGTTGAATTCATACCAAATTTAGTTTATAGATTGCCAGGGACTGAGAATAGATGTCAATACATTTTGGGAAAAGTAGTTCAAAGTTTAAATTTTTCATGATTTTTTTTTTTTTTAATCTTTTTTTTTCCCCCCATTTACTTATAATGGGCGAAACTTCACGTCTGTAGCAGCAAAACTATGGGTTGAATTCATACCAAATTTGGTTTATAGATCACCAGTGACCCATAATAGATCTCATTACATTTTGAGAACAGTAGGTTAAAGTTACATTTTTTATGAATTTTTAATATTTTTTCTCCATTTGCTTATAATGGGTGAAATTTCACATCTATAGCAGCAAAACTATTGGCTGAAATCATACCTAACTGGGTTTATAAATTGCCAGTGACCCAGAATAGATCTCATTACATTTTAAGAACAGTAGGTCAAAGTTCAAATTTTTTTAGGAATTTTTAAAATCTTTTTTTCTTATTCCATTTACTGATAATGGGCAACCTTTCAAATGTCTATAAAAACATTCATTTTTGTTTCCGTTCACTTCACACTTGTCACATATATAGAGGCAATTGATATACTGACATCAGCACACGCATAGACATGATGACATCAGCTGGATCGATGTCAAAATAAGCTACAATATGTGTTAAGGGCGGGGTTTGTTGTGTCTGGGACTTCTTGTATTACTCTTATATTACATTTTACAATATAATCCATAAGTATTTTACATTAATCATCTGCTGTATTATGTATTATTCACAATAGAATACAGAAAATAAATGAAATGTTCAATTAAGAAAATGTACAATTGAATTCTGTATTTATTTCCATTTTAAAAAGTTTTCCCAACTTTTCAGAGTTGAACTTGTATATACAGTAGCTAAAAAATATCATAACTGAAAATTTTCTTCTTGCTCATGCATATTCATGAGTATTGTGTCACTGTTTTAATCTGTCCACTTTGTTTTTTGTTCACTTCTGTAAAGGTTTTTCACAGATTAAAAAAAAATTGGCAAGTGTTTGTGCTGATTCAATAAGCAAAAGTGAGAATTGACCAGATGATGATGATGCATTTTACTGTTTATGTCCAACACCAATATACAAACAGACTTCAGATTTTGGATGCAATGACAGGTCAAAGGTTAGACACAAGATCTATTATATAAACACATGCAAACAGAAGCACAAGGCATCTTTGTGTTGAATATATAGTAGTGATGATTTACCTTTTTACTCTTTTCATCCATGGGTGGGTGGGGGTGCAGTCAAGTGTTTTTACTGGACACTTTTGCTCATGTTTCATCGGGACTTTTCCAGCATTAATCGTCCTTTTCTGTCAGTTTCTGTGACAGGATTCAGAGCTAGTTGCTAATCGCTAACAGGCTAGTAGAGTGACTGTATTCCAGCATCCCTCTACTTACAGCCTTTCAGCGAATCAGTCGCTATTTCTCGTGTTTTATACAATGAACCATCGAATATTAGTGTTACCGTGGCTATCGGATATATTTAGTAAATTCTTATTCAGGCCCCATTTACATGACAACGGTTTTAGACTGAAACGAAAATGTTTGTTGCATTTTTGTCCCATTTACACAGAAACAACATTTTAGATTAATGTAGTACTTAGTGTTGTCAGATATGGTGATGCAACATTCTTCTTCTGTGGTTTTTAGTCCGATGGCCCAAAGGGTCTGATGGACTATTGGTATCAGTTGTCGTCAATCCATAAACAATTTTTCAAGAATCTTCTTCTCTGAAACCGTCAGTCAGAATAACTTGATATTTGTTGTGGAACATCTTTGGGGTAAGGTATAGCAAGTTTATTCAAAGAATTGGGAAATATTGATGTTTGAATTTTTTAATGAATTTTAAAAAGATTTTTAAATCCCTATTGGTTTCTAATAGGACACATTTTAAAGTGCTATAACTTGAAAACAGTTGAAGATCTTGATATAATTACTATTAGTAAAAGATAGGAAGTCACATATGGACTTTTATTCGGTGCCATGACCTTCGACCTGGAGTGACCTTGAAAGGTCAAACTCAAAGTCATCTATGTCCAGATTTCTAGAAACTTCTTCTCTAAAACCATCAGCTAGAATCAATTGAAATTCATAGCAGAGGTTCCTTGGGGTAAGGTCTACGAAAATTGATCAAAGAATTGAGAAGTATTGATTTTTTATGAATTTTTTTTTTTTATGAATTTTTTATGAATTTTTAAAAATCCTTATTGGTCTATAATGGGAAAACTTTCAAAGTGCTATAACTTGAAAACAGTTGAAGATATTGGTATAATTACTATTGGCAATAGACAGGAAGTCACATATGGGCTTTCATTTGGTGCCATGACCTTTGACTAGGGATGTAACGATATGAAAATTTCATATCACGGTTATTGTGACCAAAATTATCACGGTTATCATTATTATCGTGATATTGTTGAAACTGTGCTCAAAATGTTCAAAAAGTACTGATACACACACTGAAATAATTTAACCAAGTTGTATTTTGAAAAAAAAAAAACAAAGAAAAACTAATAAAATAATTGGCACAATGTACCTTCTGTTGCAGAAACATTCAAATATTAACCCTTAGTGGTCTGAGCCTATTTTGGCTGTTTTTCAGTACTTTTCATTTTGCCTTTGTATACTATATAAACAAATGTTTACTATACCCATGTTTGGGATCTTTTTTCAGCACAACTTCATCTACAGTATATTATCTGCCTATTATTTTTTTCACTTTAACCTACTTTAAAAACATAAAAGGCCAAAAAACGCACAAAAATATATAAAATCCAATTTTAAAAATGTATATAATTTTTTGCATAAATAACACAAAGATGCTTAATGAACCTTTTCAAAGACTTTGAAAGTGAATACAGGAGGTCCTTGGGTTATGAACGAGTTCCGTTCCTACGCTGGCGACATAACCCGAATTTCCGCATAAGTTCGGAATGAACCCTTTAATACTCCCTAAATACCCCCTAAATCTGTAAATAAATATCCAAATACACGTATTATACTTCATATTAATAAAATAAAATAAATTAAAATAAAAAAATAAGATACTGTTCTTACCATCACTGCTGAGAGGTGGCTGGAGAAGAAGGAGGGGAGGCTGTGAGAGCTGCTGCTGGGGAATCCGGATTATCTGGAGGGGTAGCAGGTGCAGGATATTCTGTAGATGTTGAAGGTACGGGTTCTACTGGCCTCTCCACCTTGGTGAAGTACTTGGAGATGTCCGTCTGGAAGGAAATCTTCCTCTTTTCCTCCCAGATCTCACGGTAGCACTGTACACTGTCCATCACTCCCCTTGAAGCTTTCAAAAATCGTTCCATATTGGGATCCTCTGCCTCGAATCGCGCCATAGCCTGTTCTAGAAGTGAAAAGGCCTCGGCTAAGCCCTTGGTTGTGAAATGCCTTGGTTCTGGGGTTTCTATGGATTCGTCCTCTTTGATCATCTGCTTCTCCAATTCAATCAGGTCCTCGGATGATAGCTCTTCTCCATGGGAATCCAGAAGTTCCGTGATGTCGTCCGTCTCCAACTCCAGATCCAACCGCCGACTGATTTGGACAATTGTTCAAATCACAGACTCACAAGTCTCCTCAAACCCATGGAAGTCATTCACAAATTGGGGACACAACTTCTTCCACACGCCGTTCATGTTGGTCTGCTTCACCTCATTCCACGCATTGGCAATGTTTTTAATGGCATCACGGATGTTATACCCCCTCCAGAAGTCCTTAAGATTGAAGTTCTCTTGATTCTCCGTCCTATCCAACGCCTGAGCCATAGTCCTTCTAAGGTAGTATGCCTTGAAGGACGCGATGACGCCTTGATCCATGGGCTGCAGCAGGGATGTCGTGTTGGGTGGGAGGTAAACCACCTTAACATTGGGGGTGGAAATCACCCAAAGTAGGAGGATGGCCAGGAGCATTGTCAAGCAACAGTAAGACCTTGAAGGGGATGCCCTTGACTGCACAGTACCGCTCCACTGCGGGGACAAAATGGTAGGTGAACCAATCCTCAAAAATAGCAAGCGTCACCCATGCCTTCCTATTCGACTTCCAGATGACTGGTAGGATACTCTTCCAGATCCCCTTGAGTGCCCTGGGGTTTTCAGCAAGATAGACGAGCAAAGGTTTCAGCTTGAAGTCCCCAGCAGCGTTACCCCCAAGCAGCAAAGTAAGCCTCTCCTTCCCCACCTTATGGCCCAGGGCCGTCTTCTCCTCCTTAGAGATGTCGGTCCGACTAGGCAGCCGCTTCCAGAATAATCCGGTTTCATCCACGTTGAAAACTTGCTCCGCAAGATACCCGCCCTCCTGGATGATCTTGGCTAGATCACCCGGAAAAGCTTTTGCAGCCATTTCATCTGCGGATGCAGCCTCACCTTGGACCTTGAGATTATGAAGATTGGCACGGGCCTTGAATCTCATAAACCAGCCCTTGCTGGCGGTAAATTCCTCCTTCTCGGCATCCTTGCCTTTCTGCTCTTTCAAAGTTTGGAAAATACACCGTGCCTTTTCCTGAATGAGCATTAGGCTGATAGAAAGCCTACGTTGATTCTGATCCTCGATCCATAGCATAAGTAATTTTTCCATCTCAATTAGGATGGAAGAACGCTGCTTTGTGATTACTGTAGCCTTCATAGGGGCTGAACCCTTCACGTGGTCTAAAATACGGGCTTTGTCCTTGATAATGGTTGCCACGGTCGACCGACTGAAGCCTAAAGCTGTGCCGATGTTCGTCGGTGTCTCGCCTTTCTCCGACCTTTTGATAATATCCAGCTTCGTTTCCATCGTGATGGCTTTCCTCTTGGCTGGACCAGCATCGCTAGAAGATCCTGCTTTCTTTTTTGGGGCCATGATGTGAAAAAGGAGGGTGAAAAAGGTGAGGATACCGAGAAAATTACGGAGCACAATCACAGACACTTTACACTACGGGGCTGGAGAGAAAATGGTGGACGAGACTCAGGCGTTGTAAAGTCGAAACAGCGTAGGTCGAGTACCGCATAACCCGAGGACCTCCTGTATTGGTTCCAAATATTAGCAATATAAAATTAAAATTGTAATAAATTAAAACAGTACTCAAATATTTGACATAAAAGCAGATCTTTACATAGGGTTTTTTCCCCTACAAGTGCGGTAATCAAACACGGTTATCATGATAATTAGAATTTAAACGGTAATACTAACCGTCTGCAATTTTACTCCAGTTTATCGTTATACCGGTAATTGTTACATCCCTACCTTTGACCTTGAGTGACCTTGAAAGGTCAAACGGATGTTAATAAATATCTTTAAATATGCCGTTGGACTACAGGACCCTTAATAATTCATCAGCAGTGCTTTAATGCCTCCCTGAATATTTTCCTTTAAACTCAACCTTGATGCAATTATTCATCACCATGTACCTTCTAATTGTACTAAGATTTTTATGACTGATTTTGTACAGAGCAAATATTCAACGACAAAAATGCAATGACGCTCTCTCTACTGTTACTCCTCATTTTTGGTATTCAACAATAAAGTTTTACCATTGTGAGTGAAGATCCAAGTACTTAATGCGCCTTTGGTGTAACTGACAGTGTGAACATGCTCATACAGTAAAAATATTGAGTTTAAGTGCAGAAATATGCGGTTTGAGGCTCAGCATAGTCTTTAGCTCTGTATGCTAACTGCTATCTGTGCTAATTATAGTTAAAGTGAACGCCTGGATTCTGTTTACACTCATAGATGATCAAACCCTCTGTTTCTGTCATCAGCTCTGAAGATGCTTCGTCCACGAAGTTCCTTAAACCATGTTTCCATAAAAATCATGACCCTACAGTTCTGTTCATGATCTGAGATGATGTGTAGATGTTGTCATTATTGTCAGAAAACTGAATATTCCTTTGTCAAATACAAAACTAATCTGCTCTGTTATGGGTCTCGCTAACACACTTGTGTTTCTTCAATTGGTACGACTGGCTGAAGTTCTTCTTACACCAGTCACACCAGTACGGTTTCTCTCCGGTGTGAACGCGCTCATGGGTTGAGAGACTGGATGAAGAGATGAAGGCTTTGTCGCAGTATTTACACCTGTAGCGTCGGTCTCCGGTGTGGATTCGTTCATGAGTCTGGAGTCCCGTAGTATGTGCTCAACACCTTCCCACAGTGTTTACAGGAGAAGATGGTCTCCTTGGTATGGAGGTTTCTGTGGACGTTGTAGCTGCTCAGCTGGGAGAAGCTCTTCCCACACTGTTCACAGCTGAAGGGTTTGTCTCCGGTGTGGATGCGCTGGTGGACAATGAGGCTTATCCGCTGCGTGAAGCGTGTCCCACATTCTCGACAGTAATGCTGTTTCTCTCCGGTGTGAATGAGCTGGTGATTACTGAGGTTGTACAACCGAGAGAAGGTTTTCCCACACTGCTCGCAGCTGTAGGGTTTTTCTCCAGCGTGGTCTCTCTGATGAAGTGTCAGTTCTCCTTTTCTCTTGTAGGTCTTGTCACATTGATCACAGCTGTATGGTCTTTCTCCAGTGTGGACTCTCTGGTGAACCGTTAGCTCTCCTATTCTCTTATATGTTTTGTCACACTGGTCACAGCCGTATGGTCTCTCTCCTGTGTGAATTATCTGATGAACTGTTAATTGGCCTTTTGTATTACATGTTTTCCCGCAGACGTCGCAGCTGAACGGTCGTTCTCCAGTGTGAACTCTGTGATGAATCTTCAACTGACTCGGTCTGCTGAACTCTTTGCCACAGTCGTCACAGCGGTGAGTTTTCTGCAGATACAGGGGAATGTAAGAAAGACATCCACCAAAATACTACAGTAAACTCCAGATAAATATGCAAGAACTTGATACTACACACTAAGACAGTGTTTTTCAACCTTGGGGTCGGGACCCCACATGGGGTCACCTGGAATTTCTCGTAATTGATAGAAAAAAAAAAAAAAATACTGATAAAAATTTATGGTCAGTTGACAGAGACAATCACAATCCATAAAAGACATGACAAACTGTGAAGCTGAAACTGAAGCACTGTGGTTCTGTTTATCTTTCAAATGTTCATTGTGGTCAGTTTCAGATGCTGCAGCTCTTTCATAATTCATAGTTGAGTTCTTGTTTGTTCAGTATTAATTGTCAGCCTTGTAAATCCAAGCTGGACTGACTGTACATATCCTGACCAAGGAAAATCAAATTCTTACTTTGTGCAGTAGTCTACAACTGGCTTTTCTGCCTCCGTCCATAATAATATACATTATATAGACTAAATGTGTCTAAAATTAACATTTATTTGCAACATAATATAGCAAACTATTACATGATCAAAAATAAATTAATTTTAGCAAAAAAAAAAAAAAAAAAAGTCTCAGTTTTGAATGTCTGGGGTCGCCAAGAATTTATGATGTTAAAATGGAGTCACGAGCCAAAAAAGGTTGGAAACCACTGCACTAAGACCTATAGTTCCTTTTCCATAACAGGAATTTAAACTTTTTTTACTCTGGATTCTAAAAAACCTAAGCAGATTTCCACCTAAATTTTATACTGATTCTTTCAATCTAAGCCATTGGACTTAATTTTTTTTTTTTTTTTTTTTTTTTTTTTTGATAGCCGATATTTGATCAGTAATAAAATTGTTATAAGATATTTGATCAGGCACTCGTGTGGGCAGCACTTGAAGTTGAATAAATGTTAAAAGATTACTATGTGTACATGTAGTAATCATTTCATTTATATTGCTGCATAAAAGTCTTAATTATCTGAGTGTTTCAATTATATTTTACAGTCAATATGCTTTAAAAAAAAAAAGAAAGAAAGAAAAAAAAAGGCAGCCTAAAATATGGGCCTCAAAATTCGGCAGTAGATATCGGCCATTGGCTGACCAGACTTTTAAAAAATGGCATCGGCCTTAGAACCCATATCAGTCACCCTCTAGTTGTAATGTTCTAAAAAAAATTTTTCTAATGTTTTACAATACATGTTATACATGTTATATACATGTATATGTATATATACTTCTTGGAAATATATTTATTTATTTATTGTGCCACTTATGGGTGAGGGTCCAAATACGGTAACTTCATTGACCTTAATTTTCTACATGACAATAAAAAATTTCTACAATTTAACAAAAGTAATAAAGTCTTGTTATGTCCTCCAAAAACACACAGGTTGTAAATTTTAATTTCACAGTATTTCTATGAGGGACCTAAAAAGAGTTAAGACAGAATGCAACTCCCAAAACAAACCTTAGAAAAGTGGAAAAAACATTTTGTATTTGCTGTTATTAAAGCCAAATACCTGGTAATTATAGTTAAATGTATCCAGATGAATGACTCTTTATATAATAATTATATTAATTTTGTTGCTTCCAAACTTCTGTGACGTGTAAATTCATCAAACTCAAAGCTGACATTGATAAGATAAAATAAGATAATTTAAGATAAGATAAGATATTCCTTTATTAGTCACACAGGGGAAATTCCAAATACAACGTGAAGAAAATGTCACTGTCAGATGTTTTGATTTATTGACTATATCTTCAGTCCAGAAATAAGATAGAAACACATTCATAGTCACCTTTTGTGTTGAAGTCATGTTTCTGTCATCTGTGACGTCAACAGACAGACGCCTCCTGAATTATAATGTCACTAAAATAAAACACATCATTTATACAAATCAGGAAATGGATTAAAAAAAAAAAAGTTAAAATGCATCAACATTGATGTAAAATAGGGGTTCCCAAGGGTACTTTGAAGAAGCCCAGGGGGTACTTGAATTTTTTTTTGGATAAATACAATAAATAAGTCATCATGTACCAAATACAAAATAAAAAATGAGAATTAATGCTGAAATATAAAACACAATAAATACATTCATATAAGAGTTTTATTGTTTCAGCTTTGATAACATTTTAAGACATTTCTATTTTATATGATTCAAAATGAGTTTGAGTAGCTAAGTAATTATTTTTTGTTGATAAATTTCATGTATTAATTAATGACCAATTTATTTTTCTTATCAATGAAAGAGGGCACTTTTCAGTTTATATTTGCACAAAAAAATTACTTTGAAAATTGTATTTTTTACTACATATTTTTTACTACAGTTAATATATATTGTTCGTTTACAAAGTTTTGAAAATATAAACAAACACCTTTGGCACAGGAACAAATTTTGCCTCATTTTTTTTCAATCACAAATGCTGAAGTGGGAGTTGGGGTATTTGGATAAAAACATATATTTCGGGGGGATACTCCACTGTAAAAAGTTTGAGAACGACTGATGTTGAGGCATAATCTGGAAGTACGTCATGAAACAATATTATCATTATTTCAGCTCCTACATGATGTTGGTGGTGTCCACATGATCAGATGAACCGTCTCTGCTTTTTAAGGAAAAAACAAAACATCACTGACCCTTCAGGACTTTACACATTAGATGCTGGTTCACAAACTCAAGGTATAAATAAGACTTCATCCAAAAAGCCAGAACTAAAGTGTCATAATGTGCAGGATTTTCAGATTTTAAAATTCATTCAGGTTTATTTGTCTACACTGGAAAAATCAAAATCTTACCAAGTGTATTTTTCTCATTTCTAGTCAAAACATCTCATCACACTTCAATAAGACTAATCACCTAAAGAGTAAACTTTCAGTGAGATATAAGAACTTATTTTTAGACAATAGATCTTGAAAATCTTATTTCCAGAAATCTTACCAAGATTATTTTCACCTTTTCCATTGACAGATTTTTTTTAATTAAGCAAAAAAGTCTTGAATTAAGCAAAAATAAATAAATAAATAAATAATCTGCCAATGGAACAAGTGAAAATTATCTTTTTAAGATTTCTTGAAATAAAATTTTTAAGATCTATTGTCTAAAAATAAGTTCTTATATCTCACTGAAAAGTTACTCTTTCGGTGATTATGTCTTTTTTAAGTGTGATGAGATATTTTGACTAGAAATGAGAAAAATACACTTGGTAAAATTTTGATTTTTTTTCCAGTGTAATGTGAAGTTCATGTGTAAATCTCACAACAAAATGGTCATGGCTGGTTCCGTAGCAATTTTTATTTCCAATTCAGTTAAAAATCAACATGTATTGTTTCATTTAACAGGCACAAACATAAGGTTTTTGGGTCAATATATGATTGAGGGACTGTCAGAAAGTCTATTTAATTTCCGGGACTTTTATTTTGAAGTTGACGTGCACTTTGCCGTAGCGCTGTCTTTTCCGCTGTCGGCAGATGTGCATGAGTAATGGAGAAGTGGTCTGTGTGCGTGCATGACGCAGTGTGAGTACTTACACCCTAATTTGTTTATATCTATCTGTTATGGCACTGCTCAGTGGTTTGTGTATGTTCCCAATGTTTCCGATGCGGGTTAGCAGTACTCGAGTATATTAATATTACGTAGAATCTGTTAGCTGATTTTACGGAGCTGTTAAATGGGCATTAGCAAGTGTTAGCTTAGCTTGTTTATTTCCTGTGCACTTACTTGTGATAAGCCTTGAGTTACACTCGCTACCCAACTCCAGACCATTTTTGTGTATTGTTTACGTTTACTATTTGACTCCTGTTCATCATGCTAATTGTAATTTGGCATGGGAGCTCCGTGTGTTCAATTCACACGTGTTGCGTTCGTACCGCGCATGTTGCGCTGTTCGCCCACAAGAGGGCGCCAGAGACCACTGAATAAATTTGTATAGCTTGTGTGCATCTCTATTGTACTTTCTTGTATTTCAATGTGTGAGATGTTGACTGAAGCACATGTACTTTGATTTCTTTATTAATATATTGTTTAATCTTCTTTTGTATTTTTATAGAACCCACACACCACACACCCCATGCATGTAAATATATCAACCTTTGGGAATAAATGACTCCTGAAACCAACTCTCTGACCGGAGTTTCTCTTCAGTGACATCCTATCTGATCTGAACTAGCCATCCAGAGTTCCATACTCTTTCACATGGTCCTTCGAGCCGGATCAGATAGTTCACTGCGGACAATATGGAGTCACTACAACCCTTGCGGACTCAGCAGAACATCTCAGACCCCAGCGAGAGATGCGGCCACCAGCATACCTCGCTGATTATGAAGTTGGATACAATCCTACAGTGGTGGGACCATCTGCATCCAACATCCATGAGGAAGCTAGAGCAGTAGCCGCCAGAGAAGCACACTTTCACCACGTCGAAGCAGCTTCTCATAGTAGTAGACCTAAGTCCCAAAGCAGTGTTGGATCAAGCACCAGGAGCTCAGTTTCTAAGAGGTCAGTTACAGACACTCTGTCAAACCTGCAGGTGGCAATGTTGGAGGAAAGGGTTAAACGCATGGAATTAGCCGAGGTGCAGAGGCAGATAATGGAAGAGACTCTGGTCAATGAACATTGCAGTCTTCTGGACAAACAGGCTCGAGATGCACTCAATGAAAAGGGAGACCCTCCTCAGAGAACAAGAGCGGCAGAGGCATGAATTAGAGGAAAAAGCAGAAACTGCTTACAAGGCTAAGGAGGGCAATAACTAAACATCTGATGCTGCAAAGGCGACTGAAAGAGAAGGAGATGGAAGTAGAGAAAGCTGCTATGATAACCTCCTTCCTACAGGAGGAAGCACCCCAGAGCCCTGCTCATTCCAGACCTATTAGTGAATGTGAGTACAACCCCCGGCTTCTAGCCAATTCCGTACATTACCGTCACACTCACATGGTCAACCTGAAACAGCTCCACTCTACACCATCAACTAATGTTCCACCACCAGCCTTTATTCCAACAGCTAATCCTCCTGTCTCCACTAGCCCACCAGTGACTCAAATCCAGCCTGCTCCGCTACACCAAGCTAATGCTACTATAACCAGGCCAACCATTCTACCACCTACATATACCACTTTACCTTCCTCTACGCCAGCAGCCACCAACCAAGCTCCTCAACTACGACCGGTATCCACCATGGATGCCACCACACCTCAGGCTCAACCACCCTCTCTAGCTCCCAATACGTCTCTGCTTAGCCAGCAACCAACGGGCTTCAGTCAAGTACAAGTCCGCCTGTCCCTCTACATTATCCACAGCAACAGCCAATGCTACCGTATGCAGGTATGCTGCCTTATCCTTACCCCACTGTTCCACCTTTACTACAACAGGTGCCAACGCCTCATATGGGGTCTAGAGTACCACCCAATCCTGAACTTATGGAGCTATTGCCACATCGTATGGATTGCCTAGACCTACATTACCCCAATTCGCATCTGGTAAAGAGTCAGACTTCGCCCTACTTAAAATGGCTTTAGACAATTTGCTTGAGTCACATACCCACCTTACAGAACAGTTCCAAATACCAAATTCTTCTGGATCACTTAAAGCTGCCAAGTGCATATAAGTTAGCCCAAGCATATATGCACGATCCAAAGCCATATACCTCAGCGATCCAGGCACTCCAGGATAAATATGGACAACCCCGGCAGCTGGAGCAGAGTGAGTTAGGGGCCATCTTAAACTCACCCCCCATAAAAGCAGGAGATCCAGAGGCATTCGACAACTTTGCTCTTTCAGTCCAGGCTTTGGTGGGCATGTTACGCTCCTTAGAGGGTGAGAATGGCTATGAACTGTTATGTGGTTCTCACGTAGATAGACTACTCAGCAAACTGCCTGCTGGTTATCGGGACGGGTTTGTTGAGTACAGCTTGAACCAAGGCATCCTGAGGACTGGAACAGATAAGACATATACGCTTGTAGATTTCTCCACTTGGCTTAAGTTGAAGTCCCAAGCAAAGCGTATCTCATCCAGAGCAGCCACTATGTTCCAAGAGCAGTCAAAGGGCCAAGTGGTCAAAGCCCAGAAGAAATCTTTGGGCCATCCATCTAATGTGTACTATAACACAGAAAGCCAAGTTAAAGTCTCTACTTCAGATCCAGATCGCAGTACCAAGCCTCTAAGGCAAAACCCAGTCTCAAACCTTACTGCCCGTACTGCGATTCCAGAGAAACACTACCTCAGTCTGTGTCCTCAGTTTAAAACACTCTCTGTAGTAGAAATTGCTACCCTGGATCAAAGACAGAGGTTGCTGGAGATGTGGAAGGAATCATACTCCAGAAGCATGCAGTCTGAAGAAGCCATGTAAAGTCTGTAAGCAGCAACATCTAACTGTGCTTCATGAAGTGTGTCAGCAAGGAGCCAGAAAGGTGTTAATGGTCAGCTCTGCTCCTACAACTGTCTATGTTGATCGTCCAAATCGTCCACACAAGGTTATGCTCAAGTTGGTGAAGGTATGTTTATACAATGCAGAACACTCACTAGAATGTTTTGCTATTCTGGACGATGGATCAGAAAGAAGCCTCATTCTTCCCTCAGCCGTCCAACGCCTTCACTTAGCTAGAGAGCCAGAAACCCTGCCTTGTGTACGGTCCGCCAAGAGGTGGTCCACCTACAGGGAGCTGCAGTTTCTTTCAACATCTCACCAGCTCATGCACCTAAGACCAGATATAACATCGACCATGCATTCACAGCTGATGAGCTGAGTCTGTCCGAACATAGCTATCCTGTTAAGTTACTCATGCGCAGACACCCTCATCTGCAAGAACTTCCTCTCCCATTGGTGGACAAAGTTCAACCCTTACTCCTCATTGGATCGGATTATCCACATTACTCATTCCTAAACAACCAGTCCGATCTGGCCCCCCTGGAGTCCTTAGCAGTGTGCACCGCTTTAGGATGGGCGTTGCCAGGCCCAGCCAATCTCAGTCAATTTCTGATGACCACTCACACTGCTACTTTGTTACATCCCCCACTTCAGAGCTACAGCGACATGTAGAGCGTCTTTGGGAAGTTGACATACTCCCTATGCTAATACTAAAACTGTCACACGATCCAAGGAGGCTATGCAGGCCCTTGATCTACTAGAACAACGTACTGTTAAAGTAGATGTAGATGGCGTGACAAGGTATGGACTCCACTCCTCAGACGCAAAGGGAGCCCTCTGCTGTGGACACCAAAGACCACTCTGCTCCCACAGCTGCGAAGCACAGAGCGTCGTCTAGCTAAAGACACCGCCTTGGCGGACACATACTGCCAAGAGATACAGAAGCTAGAACAGCTGGGCTATGCTTCACCATGCCTCTGACTCAGTAGATGATTCCAAAGAGTCTTGGTATCTGCCCCACCATATAGTCCATCACAATGCAAGGCCAGAATCGTTTACAACTGTTCTTACCAGCCACAATGGACAAAGTCTCAAACCGCCAACTCCTGCCTGGTCCAACTTTAGGTCCTTCTCTCCTAGGTGTCCTTCTCCGGTTAGAGAACACCATGTAGCCATTAAGTGGTGACATCAAAGCGAGTTTCATCAGGTGCGTCTACTACCAGAGGACAAGCCGCTACTCGATTCCTATGGAGAGGTATGAGAAAGGAGGAGGAACAACTGTGTATGAATGGCCGGTTTTACCATTCGGGACTACATGCAGTCCATGCTGCGCTA
This sequence comes from Sphaeramia orbicularis, assembly GCF_902148855.1. NCBI lineage: Eukaryota > Metazoa > Chordata > Actinopteri > Kurtiformes > Apogonidae > Sphaeramia > Sphaeramia orbicularis. The sequence continues at coordinate 36,263,749 of NC_043974.1, read as the reverse complement.
CATATGCCCTCCGAGGACACGTGAGGACAACAGTAAGGGACAGGAGGACATTTTACACATAGTGGAAACTGCTTTCTATGTAGACAATTGTTTGAACTAGTCTCACAAGTGTGGACCAAGCTAAGACCCTCATAGACCAAATGAGAACAATGCTGTCTGTTGGAGGCTTTGACCTAAGGCAGTGGTCCAGTAACATTCCCTCAGTCGTCGAACCACCTCCCAGTTGAGGCTAAAGCAGCTAGCACTGAACGGTGGCTTTCCCAGCACACTCAAGACCCTGAAGAACTAGCACTGGGTCTTCGCTGGAACTGTCTCACTGATCGCCTGGGGTTACCGTCATAGACCAGTAGAGTATTCCCAGCCCACTCTGAGGAATGTGTACAAGGTGATGGCAACACAATACGACCCAATTGGATATCTTATCCCCTACACAACCCGAGCTAAGATCCTCATCCAAGACCTGTGGAAAGTAAAAGTTGGTTGGGATGAGAAGATTCGTCCGGAAGCATGCTGGATCAATGGACACAAGGGAGAGTGAACTAGTCTATCTTCCACAAGTTGAAATACCCAGGTGTTACGCTTCCACATGAAGCAGATATGGAAATGCCCGTACGGGAAGCACACATCTTTTGTGATGCTTCGAGAGAGCATATGGAGCAGTGGCATATATGCGTACCCAAGGCCGCAAAGGTGAGGTCCACATAGCATTTGTGATGGCTCGATCACGAGTTAGTCCCCGTAAACAGTTGTCCATTCCACGCCTTGAATTGTGTGCTGCTTTGACTGGTGCACAGTTGGCCAAACTCATCATGACAGAACTGTCACTCGCTCCCCATCACATCACCACTCTGGTCCGACTCTACAACAGTCCTGAACTGGCTCAAATCGGACTCATGCCGTTATAAGGTTTTTGTGGGCACAAGAGTCTCAGAGATCCAGGAACTCACTGAAGGTTCAAACTGGAGGTATGTCAGCACCGTAGACAACCCTGCTGATGACCTTTACCAGTGGTAAAAACCCTGCACGAGCTCTGCCAGCCAAGCAGGTGGAGTCAAGGTTCCACCATTTCTCCAGCAACCTCCAGACTCCTGGCCCAGTGATGCATGGTGAAGTAGCACCAGCAGAAGACGAGGACGAATTACGGAAAACCGTGTTCTGTGGAGCAACAACCTGTCCTCAAAGTATAACGTCTGATCTTATCAATGACAACTGGGACAGTCTTATCAGAGTACTCACGGCGAGCCTTCACGGGGCGGCTCGCGACCAAAGTGGTTCTGCGATGACAGCGGCTGAAGCATTATGTTGCTGAACTACACCTTCTGAGGCAATCACAAAGGGAGAGCTTCCCAGAAGAAGTTGAGACGCTAATTGCTGGTAAGCCCATTTCAACACAGAGTCGTTTGGTTATGCTCTCTCCCAGAGTATGATGCAGCTGTCGGTCTGATGAAGGTGGGAGGCAGGCTCCGTTAGAGCAGAGGATCTCGACCCAGGATACCATGCATCCTATCATTCTCGATCCAAAACACTATGTCACCAAACTGCTCATTAAGAAGTATGACCATAACCTTATGCACCCAGGTCCAGAGCGAGTTTTGCAGAGTTAAGGCGAAGATATGGATCTTACGGGGAAGAGCATCAATCAAACGCCATCAGCACAGCTGTGTCGAATGTCAAAATGGCGTGCAAGTCCAGTGGTACCTCAAATGTCAGATCTACCTCCCGCAAGACCTCCGTCTATACAAGCCACCTTTCTGGTCTACTGGAGTTGACTGCTTTGGACCCTACCACATCAAGGTGGGTAGACGGACTGAGAAGCGGTGGGGGCTGATTTTTAAATGCATGACAACAAGCTGTGTACATCTCGACCTGCTTGAGAGCCTCGACACAGACGCCTTTTTGATGGCCTTACGTCGATTCATGCTCGACGGGGTAAGCCATTCGAGATCCTGGCAGACAGAGGGACTAACTTTCGAGGTGGAGCTGCAGAGCTACAAGCTAGTTTTGCAGCTTTAGAAGCCCCTCTTCAAGAACAGCTCGCCAGACAAAGGATAGAGTTCCATTTTAATCCCCCTAGTTCTCCACACTTTGGTGGAACGTGGGAACGAGAGATCAAGTCAGTCAAAGCAGCTCTCCGAGTCATACTCCAAGACCACATTGTTGCTGAGCCTGTACTTCAGACTGTGTTGATCGAGGTGGAGGGAATAATCAACTCAAAACCACTGGGATACATCTCCCGATGCCGCTGACCCAGACCCAGTCACACCAAATCTACTACTCATGGGACGTCGAGACGCATCGCTCCCACAAGCCGTCTATGCCTCCAGCGATCTCCTGAGTCGAAGAAGATGGCGACATAGTCAGATCTTGGTTGACCACTTCTGGACTAACTTCATCCGTCATCACCTTCCTGACCTTCAGAAGCGCCAGAAATGGCACAAAGACACTGCCAACCTAACCACTGGCCAGGTGGTTATGGTCGTTGACTCACAGTTACCCAGAGCCCAGTGGCCCATCGGGAGGGTGATGAAGACCTGTCCAGGCCGGATGGTCGAGTCAGGGCAGCAGAAGTGAAAATACAAGGTCAGACCTACCTGCGACCAGTCGCGCACCTAGTGCGGCTGCCAGCCTGGAGGATGAAGTGGACATATGAATGAGACTTTCTTTTGAATTCAAATTTATACCTAAATTTGGGGGCGGCTATGTCAGAAAGTCTATTTAATTTCCGGGACTTTTATTTTGAAGTTGACGTGCACTTTGCCGTAGCGCTGTCTTTTCCGCTGTCGGCAGATGTGCATGAGTAATGGAGAAGTGGTCTGTGTGCGTGCATGACGCAGTGTGAGTACTTACCCTAATTTGTTTATATCTATCTGTTATGGCACTGCTCAGTGGTTTGTGTATGTTCCCAATGTTTCCGATGCGGGTTAGCAGTACTCGAGTATATTAATATTACGTAGAATCTGTTAGCTGATTTACGGAGCTGTTAAATGGGCATTAGCAAGTGTTAGCTTAGCTTGTTTATTTCCTGTGCACTTACTTGTGATAAGCCTTGAGTTACACTCGCTACCCAACTCCAGACCATTTTTGTGTATTGTTTACGTTTACTATTTGACTCCTGTTCATCATGCTAATTGTAATTTGGCATGGGAGCTCCGTGTGTTCAATTCACACGTGTTGCGTTCGTACCGCGCATGTTGCGCTGTTGCCCACAAGAGGGCGCCAGAGACAACTGAATAAATTTGTATAGCTTGTGTGCATCTCTATTGTACTTTCTTTGTATTTCAATGTGTGAGATGTTGACTGAAGCACATGTACTTTGATTTCTTTATTAATATATTGTTTAATCTTCTTTGTATTTTTATAGAACCACACACACACACACCCATGCATGTAAATAATCAACCTTTGGGAATAAATGACTCCTGAACCAACTCTCTGACCGGAGTTTCTCTTCAGTGACATCCTATCTGATCTGAACTAGCCATCCAGAGTTCCATACTCTTTCACAGGGACTTTTTGAGTGACCTTTACAGGGTAACTTAGTTGACAGGTAGCCTATAGTTGACATTTTTGCTGTTTTCAGGCCTAAAATTAACATAACCATAACACCCAATGGCATTTTTACAGAAAGAGTCTTCTAAATATCATATATACAACTGAGTAAAATTGAAATTGAAAGTATTTATAAAGATATTGTTGCAACACTATTGACATAAGAGTGCCATAAATACACATTACTTGCCAGTGTTTTCTTCAAGCATGACATCATGTGGAGCAGGTCATGTGATTTAGAATGAACACACTTCCTTCAGAGGTGTTTTGTAATGGGTAACTGAGCTGAAAGTGATTTCTCCGACACAGATACTACTTATTTTCCGTATAAAATTTGATAAACTGCCAAAAAAGAAATATCTGTCATGATTATTTCACCTTAATAAAAAGAGCACAATCAAAATGTTTTTGAATAAGCTCATTTTATTATTGTTTAGCTAATTAGAAGGTGGTTGTTATTAAATTCGGATGGTTATTTAGTTGACTTTATTGTATTATATTATATAATTACATGTTAGACAGGCTCAGTCTCTGCCTGTATTTAAATCACGTCTAAAAATGCACTTTTTCTTGTTGGTTTTTAATCAATGAGTGAGATGTTTTTTATATTTCCTAAGCTGTTTTAGTCAGATATTAATTTATCTTTGTTTTATGATGGTTGTATTTTGTCGTTCTTAGCCCGCTTTGCACCCTGTTAATCACTGGTTTTACTTACTTATTTACTTCTTTGTTTTATGATTCGTGTACAGCACTTTGGCCAGCTGTAAAATTCTTAAAGTGCTTTATAAATAAAGTTGGTATTGTATGGTAATTATTTATTAATCATCTATTAATAAGTGATTGTTTCTGTAATTTATTATGGAATTTTTAAAGACATGATCATAATAAACATAAACAAAATATATACACTACAAAACAAAAGTTAAAGATATTTTTAATTTTTAGGCTATTTTTTTCAGTTGGGATTCTTGCACAGTGCTTTTTACTTTTTTTGTGTGTGAATTGAAACAAATTTTTAAAGACCAGACATTGTTTTATCTACAAATGGCAAAAATGACAAAAAATGACAAAAAAAAAAAAACCTTAACTTTTGTTTGTAGTGTGATATAATTTTACTTTTAATAAACATGTATGCAAGATATATCCCATGGGTTTCAAAAGTCCCTCAACTATGTACTGACTCTGTCATTTATCCAGAATGTCACCTTTTACAAACATCATGGATTAATACTGTTATTTATTGATAACTACTTGATGGATTATTTTTATTATGTCTTTTTTTTTTTTTAACCATACAGAGTTGAACTCCTAAATTTCATTGT
>NC_043974.1:36205993-36258865 GCF_902148855.1 Sphaeramia orbicularis | reverse complement strand
AAATTATGATGTAGAATTTATATTTGATAATTATTATACTGAGATATTGACATATGTACATGTTGTATTAATATATACTGACAGTTTGTGTGCTGTTGTTGTACCTTTAGTTAGAAACGCTTTACACCATGAGCTACTTTCCTAATGATCTGATATGTTAATCTTTAATGCATTTGTGGTTTTGGAAACCTGAACACAACAGGAAATGTGAAATGTTTCTGCGTTCTGTTCTGAGAAGGGCTATAAAAATACAGTGACATATTTAATCAGGAAGTTTAGCACCTATCGGATCTAAAAGATATGAAGTTGTTATTAAGGTCCTTCTGAAAAATCATCCATTAATGACGAAAAATAATCACCTTCATCTTCATGTTCTGCAGGAGGATTAGAGCCACGCTGATGAAAAAAGTAAAAAAAAAAAAAAAAGGGATATATTGAGAATAAATTAATCTAAATAAGTGGATAAGTGGAGGACGAGGAGCACGAGTACAAAAGTCATATAAAGTAATATTTCAAGTAAAAAGCCATAATCTTACGAAATTTAAGTGGGAATTTTACAAGTAAAAAGTTGTAATATGAATATCCTTCCAGCTCTGATTAGTCTCTGCAAAAGTCGAGATTCCAATGATAATTTCCTTATTTTTTTTAGTTCATTCTCATAAAACTACAGTTATTTGATTTTACTCTGATAATATTAAGACTTTTTTGTCAAAAAAATACAACTTTATGCTCATGAAGTTGTCATTTTATTTCTGAAAATATTACATTATTCTTGATATGTTTTTTAATCACCATAATCTATATCAGCCACTAAATACCCATGTTATAACCTCAATCTGCTGGTCAGTTATTTATTTAATAGAAAAGAGATTAATAGGGTGTTTCTTGAATCTGACACTTTTTCATCTACATTTTTTTTTCCATCACTGGGTTTTATATTTTAATTAATTTATTCTCTGATTTGTCTGTACAGGGTTCCAGGCTGAAAACACCACTTCAACAGGTAATAAATAATTCTTTTACGTCATAAATGTAATTAATGGTTGAGGTGAGTTTTCTTCGTTCATTAATGACGCATTAATGACCAGTTTACAGAAGATCCACTGACAACACACTGGGATTAAAGTAAGAACCAGGGAGAATATATATGAAGGCATTATTCAGCCGTATTTATGTCACTTAGAGACATTTAATGAAAAACAATGACAGAAAACATTTATAATCAAAAGACTTTCACAAAATTTCATTTTAGACATGTTTTCTACACTTACTTATTATTTTATCCATATATTCCACGACTTTTGTGAAGCTCAGAGTTTGTTAAACCTATTTCAATACCAAAACTGTTCGTCCACATTGAATTTTTTCACTAATCTGAGCTGAATTATCTCTTTCTACAGTGAACCAGAACCAGTATTGGCCTCAGACACATTAAGCTGAGATTTTCCAAAACATTTTGATATAAAACACTTTGGTTTTGTGTTATTTGCAAGTATCTTAACTCTTTAAGTGCCAGACAGTTAAGGGGCTAATAAGCCTTAAAAGTGCCACAGAATTTGGCCGTTTTTCAGTATTTCGCGTCGTTTTTAATATTTGAAGAATCCTGCAGGAAACCGCTCGGTAACATCCGACCGATTGCTGATTAGATTCAAAACGCACCGGACGCAGCCGATTCATTATTGATCGTAATTTGCATAATTTATAATAATAATAATAATAATAATAATCTTATTTTATAGCACTTTTCATACATTAAAACTGTAGCACAAAGTGCTTTACATATCAGTTTAAAAATCAGTACCGCCCCCCACCCACACCCACCCGCACACACACACACACACACACACACACATACACATGCAAACCCACAAGCTCACACATACTTAAGAAGACTGACTGAGCACGGGTAGACCAGAACAAAAATGTACAAGTAAAAGTGAAACATCAATTTAGGAGGTGCTGTCTCAGGGAGCCATCCGCACCAGGATGCAGCCGCCGACCCCAGCGACCAGGCACCAGCAACACAGCCCGCATCCCAACTAGTGGCAGAGGGCCAACTGGGACCCCCACCCACCAGAAAGGAGCGGACCCCAGTGAGAGAAGGCGCCACAGCCCCAGAGTCCACAGCCCCCCGGCATGGAGGGCTCCCTCTGATCAAACACCGGAGAATAAGAAACATTAAAAAGATATAAAAATATTATTCGGTTGCGTGACCTCAAATTCCCGTCTGCTTGGTCTCAAAAGGGGGACACAGAAAGAACGTCATCGAAATGTGAGAAAGAAATGGGGGTGGATGGTTTGTTTGTACACAAATGTGGCGTGTTCTCCAAAGCCGATCTGATCGGCCCGTGGCACTTTAAAGGTTGTTTTCGTAAAGCCGATTTAATCGGCCCATGGCACTGAAAGTGTTAAGTATGTAAAAACTGGAAAAAATACCCTTAGACTCTAGAGGGTTGTGTAATATTCCTCTGTTTATTTTAATTCTTCAGGGAGTATATTAGAGCCAGTGTTTTTTTTTTTTCAACTTTATTGAAAACATACAGTACAGGCCAAAAGTTTGGACACACCTTCTCATTCTTTGCATTTTCTTTATTTTCATGACTATTTACATTGTAGATTCTCACTGAAGGCATCAAAACTATGAATGAACACATGTGGAATTATGTACAAAAAAGTGTGAAATAACTGAAAACCTCTCTTATATTCTAGTTTCTTCAAAGTAGCCACCCTTAGCTCTGATGACTGCCTTGCACACCCTTGGCATTCTCTTGATGAGCATCAAGAGGTAGTCACCTGAAATGGCTTTCACTTCATAGCTGTGCCTTGTCAGGGTTACTTAGTGGAATTTCTTGCCTTACTGATGGGGTTGGGACCATCAGTTGTGTTGTGCAGAAGTCAGGTTGATGCACAGCTAACAGCCCTATTGGACAACTGTTAGAATGCATATTATGGCGAGAACCAATCAGCTAAGTAAAGACAAACGAGTGGCCATCATTACTTTAAGAAATGAAGGTCAGTCAGTCTAGAAAATTTCAAAAACTTTGAATGTGTCCCCAAGTGCAGTCGCAAAAACCATCAAGCGCTCCAACGAAACTGGCTCACATGAGGACCACCCAGGAAAGGAAGACCAAGAGTCACCTCTGATGCTGAAGATAAGTTCATCTGAGTCACCAGCCTCAGAAATCGCAAATTAACAGCAGCTCAGATTAGAGACCAGATGAATACCACACAGAGCTCTAGCAGCAGACACATCTCTACAACAACTGTTAAGAGGAGACTGCGTGAATCAGGCCTTCATGGTCAAATAGCTGCTAGGAAACCACTGCTCAGGAGAGGCAACAAACAAAGAGATTTATTTGGGCCAAGAAACCCAAGGAATGGACCTTAGACCAGTGGAAATCTGTGCTTTGGTCTGATGAGTCCAAATCTCAGATCTTTGGATCCAACCGCCGTGTCTTTGTGCACGCAGAAAAGCTGAACGGATGGATGCTACATGCCTGGTTCCCACCGTGAAGCATGGAGGGGGAGGTGTGATGGTGTGGGGGTGCTTTGCTGGTGACGCTGTTGGGGATTTATTCAAGATTGAAGGCAACCTGAATCAGCATGGCTACCACAGCATCCTGAAGTGACATGCCATTCCATCCGGTTTGCGTTTAGTTGGACCATCATTTATGTTTGAACAGGACAATGACCCCAAACACACCTCCAGGCTGTGTGAGGGATATTGACCAAGAAGGAGAGTGATGGAGTGCTGCGCCAGATGACCTGGCCTCCACAGTCACCGGACCTGAACCCATCGAGATGGTTTGGGGTGAGCTGGACCGCAGAGTGAAGGCAAAAGGACCAACAAGTGCTAAGCATCTCTGGGAACTTCTTCAAGACTGTTAGGAAACCATTTCAGGTGACTACCTCTTGAAGCTCATCAAGAGAATGGCAGAGTGTGCAAAACAGTCATCAGAGCTAAGGGTGGCTACTTTGAAGAAACTAGAATATAAGAGATGTTTTCAGTTATTTCACACTTTTTTGTTAAGTACATAATTCCACATGTGTTCATTCATAGTTTTGATGCCTTCAGTGAGAATCTACAATGTAAATAGTCATGAAAATAAAGAAAATGCAAAGAATGAGAAGGTGTGTCCAAACTTTTGGCCTGTACTGTATGTGTGTACAAAACATTGAGAAATTTTGAACAAACATCAAGATGTCAAAGGAAAAATCATCCAAACAAATAAATTGACATAATGCAAAGGCTTACAGTCACAAAGAAGAAAGACAAATAATAATACTAACTTAAAATATGAATATCTAAGAAAAAAAAATTCATCAGAGAGTAAATTCAGTCCATTTTAAAGAATTCTTTATAAATTGTCAGAGTGTTTGTGCTTTTCTTGTTAAAGATAAATTCCAGTGATTTAAGATATTTTTCAAATTTAATCATACAGACTTTCAAATTTGGCATATTTACTTTTATGTATGTGAAATTTTCCAAATAAAATGATCAAATATTAGAGTTAGTGTGTTTTGTCTAATTTCAGAGTCCTATGACATCAGGCTGGTGGGCGGAGCCAGTCGTTGTGCTGGCAACCTGGAGGTGAAACTACAAGATGAAATCTGGCGACCAGTGGACGGGTTTTACTGGAACCTGAGATCAGCAAACAGAACATGTGCAGATCTGGACTGCGGATCTGCTGTTTCCATACGAATCAGAGACGAGGGTTCAGACCGAGACGTGTGGCGAATACGACCGGAATGTGACGAGTCTTCACTGAAGAACTGTTTCAGAAGTCAAACAATGAAATCCTCTTCGTCCCTTGAACTGAACTGTTCAGGTAGGATCAGTAATAATGTGAGCACAGACCAACATAGAAAGACAAAACTCACTGATATACAGTGTGCTTAAAGTATACAAAAGACTGTAATACACATAATTCATCAAATATCACAAGAAAAAATCAATCCAGTCCATAAGGATTTTACATTACGTTGCATTACTTTACAGCCTAAAACTACACGATCTTGTCTTGTTCATTTCTTTGTTTGTTAACACTCGAGCAGCAAAACTATTTGTTGAATTCATACCAAACTGGGTTTATAGATCACCAGTGACCCAGAATAGATCTGATTACATTTTGGGAACAATATGTCAAAGTTCAAATTTTTAATGAATTTTTTAAAATATTTTTTTTCCCACATTTACATTTACATTTACATTTATGCATTTAGCAGGTGCTTTTTTCCAAAGTGACTTACAGGGGAAAACCAATCAATCATCAATCAATCAATCAATCAATCAGTCAAATTTTATTTATATAGTGCCAAATCACAACAAAGGTTATCTCATGACACTTTACATATAGAGTTGGTCAAAACCAGAGTCTAAGCCAATTTACAGAAACCCAACAGAATCCTCCGGGAGCAAACACTTGTGACTGGTGACAGTGGCAAGGAAAAACTTCCCTTTAACAGCAGAAACCTGGAGCAGACCCAGACTCCTGGAGGATGTACATCTGCCTGGACCAGTTGGGGTTAAAGAGGGAGCGATAGAGATAGAGACTGGGGGAGAGGGGGAGAAGGGGGGACGTAGAGGGAGACACATGGATGCAGTTGAGGATAAATGAGTGATGACGATGAAGGCAGGAGAGAGGCAGGACCACCGCAGCAGGTCAGAGATGATCCTGGGAAAACCTGTGATGATCCTGGGAAAACCTATTAATATATTTAAAATGGAATGTCTGAAAGTGCTGGGACAGGAGGTGCTCTCAGAAGCTGGGTCTTCAGGAGCTTCATGAAGATAGGCAGGGACGCCTCTGTTCTGGTAGTGCATTTACTTATAATGGTTGAAATTTCACATGTCTGTAGCAGCAAAACTATTGGTTGAATTCATACCAAATTTGGTTTCTAGATTGCCAGTGACCCAGATGTGGTTATATTCGGTGTGTGTGTGTGTGTTTACACTTGACTGATTTTTATTCTTATCTGCTTTTATAATTGTCGCTGTATTTATTCTGGGCCCTTTACAGAGCATAAAATCAAAAATGTGTTTCAATGACAATAAAGCCTATTCTATTCTATTAGTTCATAAATTCTCCTTAGACTATTAGTAAAAACTGTAAACTGTGCCATGTTCAGAAGATACACCCACATACATACACTTTGCACATTTGAATACTGGTAAGTTTATTACATTGATACAGAAATGGTATATTATTACAGTACATTTTTAAAAAAGACAAAAGTTTATTGAATTAAATTAAATAAAATTTTTGATGGTGTTCAGCTCAGAAAAACCAAAACCTGTATCCCTAGGGGTGTACTCATTTGTGTTTCCAGCTATTGATAATGATGATAATCTGTGTGTGTTGAGTAATGTTCAGTGGATAGTAAATCTATACTGCTATACAAACTGTATGCTGATTAATCTATGTTATATCTGTGTCATTTCTGTAGTATTTTCCCTTTATCTGTGGTTTTTTTTTTCCCTTTTCATGCCTATACTTTTATTGCTTCTCCTGCACCCTACTTTAATGCTTTTATGTTATATGTAAAGCACTTTGAATTGTCTTGTACATGAAAGGTTCTGTATAAATAAACCTGTATTGCCTTGCCATGTTGAGATATTAAAATTGTTGCTGAAATGTCAAGGATGTGCTTTTGTGAGATACTATACTCACAAAACTAATATTTAAGCAGTTCTTTGTCCAAACATCATCCCGAACAGTCATGTGCAGTGTTGTGTGAGTTCACTTCATCACTGAGTTACTGTTTTGTGTCCACAGACTCTGTCAGACTGGTCCATGGGTCCAGTCTGTGTTCAGGAAGACTGGAGGTCCGGTATAACAAGTCCTGGTCCTCAGTATGTGAAGGACACTTGGACCTTGATGATGCCCAGGTGGTCTGTAGGGAGCTGGGTTGTGGGGCTCCTTCATTCCTCCAGGGGGCGCTCTACAATAAGGGGGAGGCTCTTCTGAGGAAGACGTTCCAGTGTCAAGGCAATGAGTCTGCTCTCCTGGACTGTGGAAGCTCAGTGTCAAATAACTGCTCATCTGGAAAAGCTGTGGAACTCGCTTGTTCAGGTGGAGCTTTGATTGACATTGACTTCTGTCAGTTCAGTCACTCATCTGCGTACACCTAGAAACAAAGAAATACTTCTTTTTGTCGCTAGTCAGTGTCAGTTCCCAGTTTGTAAATCTCTTTACAACTGTTGTCGGTTGTTTACTTGATTCAAAAATAAGGTTTGAATTACAGAGCACACCCTGTATTCTTAAATTTCTCTGACAAAAGCGACAGTAATCACATCCGTCTTATCTATTGGTTTACTAGACGCCTGTTTGTCCCTGTTGAGCCACATTATGTAATAAATTCCCATTATGAAATAAAAGTTCAAAATGTAATAAGAATGTCACGTCATCTTGTAATAAAGCCGCGTTATGTAATAAACTGACCATTTTTAATAAACTACGTCAACGCATATATAGTAAATTTTTTTCACATTATGTAGTAAGTTATTACAATTTGAGAAATTCATTACAAAATGCACTTGACACATTTTTATTTTTAAAAAATGTAATAACATGGTTAATTTATGTAATAACAATCCAAATTAATATAATTTCAGATCAATTTAGAAGAAATTAGTCACAGGAGCTACAGGTAATGTAATCAGAACTTTAACCACACAGTTTAAAGATTAATTTAGCACATTGTTATTCTATTGCCGTGTCAGTTGGATCTGATACAGTATCTTATGATCTTGGAAAAATGTTCCTTGACACCTTCAGATTGAACAGCAAACATTTATTGTGTTTTTATCCATTTATGTCACAGAGATAAGCTCCAGTCCATACGTGAGCGGTCTTCCCCGTCTCTCTGCGCCTTGCAAAAATTTCCTACATAATGCACTGAGGTAGTTTATTACAAAATGCATCAGTTTATTACATAATGTGGCTTTATTACAAGATGACGTGACATTCTTATTACATTTTGAACTTTTATTACATAATGGGAATTTATTACATTATGTGGCTCAACAGTCCCTCCTTCATATTTGGATTCAAGCCCCATGATTCCAGACTCATTTTTCACTGGCCAGGCTAATCTGTATCCACACCTTAGGCCTGATTTACTAAAGGTTTGCGTGTGTAAAAACGTGCACAGACTTGACTGCGCACGCAAAAACACGTTGAAGCTTATCTACTAACAGGGCGCACTAAGGTTTGCGCCTCTCAAATGGGCAAAATAGCTCGTGCAACCCATTTAGCGTGTTTGCCCTGATGAATATGCAACATGGGCATTTCTGACTGAACGTGCATAATTATTGGAAGGAGTAAATGCAAATATTTATTTAGTGCAATGTGATTTACCAACCGGAAACTGATTGCGGTGGCTGATTTTGCGTCTGTATTTAGCGCGTCTGAAAGGCAGGTTTTAACTGGCACAGCTTTGCGCAAAACTGGTTGCAGGTGTTATGGCGAGGAGGCGGAGCATAGGCCCAACCAAAGGCAACGCACGGAACCAATCTGTTCTTTTCACATCAACATTTTTGGAATGACAGGAGGAAAAAATAATAATTTGAGACATTTGGCCTCCCACTTTATGGGCCTGCCCCCCATGCCCGGTTCCACCAGTGGCACTTCACCATTAAGGGTGTGTATTGGCAATAATCTGGCGATACAATACAAATCACAATACTATATATCCCAATATATCCTGATATATCACAATACTGTTAAAAAGGCAATTTTTTATTGGTTTTATTTCTTTTATAAATATGTTCCTGGAAGAATTGAATTACACCAGAAATATGCACCAATACTAAACACATTTTTATTTGATCACAACAGGATCAAAAACAATATCACACAATTTCCTGTGTTCAAACTGAAATTATGTTTTACAGACATTACAGTTTAAGATCCTGCTCAAATGTTCATATTCTATTAGTTCAGAACATTATTTTTGTGCAATCCCAACAAAGGAAGTAACATTATTTAATAAAAGTGTTAAATAATAATAAGTAAAATATAAAAAAAAAAAAAACAAAATGAACCACAATATGTCCATTTGAATAAATACCTAAAAATATCGATACTGTACTTTTTAATATCGATACAGTATTGTGAAATGAAATATCACGATATATTGCAGAACCGATATTTTCTTACACCCCTAATCACCATTAGACCAGGACCGACTTCTGAGAGACGTCTCTCTCTCGCTTTCTCTCTCTCTTTCTCATGCACGTTTGTGTGCCAGGGAGATCGAACGGGACGGGTTCTAGCGCTGCACACACACACATACACACACACGCGCTCACACACACAAACAGCGCTGTCCATGGTGTTGTGACTGGACTCTTGAACCGGCTATATAAGCGGATTTTTTTTTTTTATATATCATGCCCACGGACTTAAAAGTTTATGTTCACCATACAGAGCGACATAAAGAGAGAAGGTATTTATTTCACTAATAACACACTGATAAACAACAACAGACAAATACCTATTCACCCCTCATTTGTGGAAAAAGAACAGCTTTATATTTATGAGTGCTGGAATATCCCAGAGCAATTTTTACTGTGCACTGTCTCCATGACGACAACCAGTGGCACACGCAAAATCCTCATTTAATTAGGGCGGTCTCCAGGACTTTGCGGCTGTTGTTATTTGCGCAGGCAATCTTAGTTAATCACCCGTGACACGCAGATCAATAGCATACACATTTTTAGCGCGAGCAAGCACATTTGCGCCCGTTATTTGCGATCTTAGTAAATCAGGCCCCTTGTGTTTTTAACTTGTTCCTGTTCTTCTCATTTACATCAGATTGCTGTCCTCCAGACCCAAACTAGAACCACTGGTGTTGGTACAACCATTTTAGAGGTTTTACTTTGTTCTGAGTCAAGGTTTAACATGGTTTTAACATGCAACCTGCAACCTCCTGAAATCCACCATCTTTGTAGAAGCTGTCCACTACATAAAACTCATGACATTTCGGTCTTCTGACTTTGAGGTCATCTGTCACAGACCTGTTCACTTCTGTCTTCTTTCTGTGTCTTGTTCAGACCTGGATGATGTCAGACTGGTGGGCGGAGCCAGACAATGTGAAGGTAGGATCCAGGTGAAACGCCATGGACACTGGGGAGACGTTGGTATTATTTGGAACTTGACGGACTGGGCCTCGGAGGCTTAGGCTCTAATCTGTGAGCAGCTGAACTGTGGCTCCCCTGTTACCATGGTGGGGAAAAGGCCGGATGGATCCAGTCCTGTATGGAGGATCAGCTCGTCCTGTCTCGAGTCCAGAGTTCTACTGAGGGACTGGTGGAAGCCACCGACTATCCTGGACTTCACACAGTGGACCTCGTATGCTCAGGTATAATTTAGTAAAAGGGCAAAACATGATATACATCACAGTATTCTTCTGACGTGTGTAAATAATGAGTTGTGGCTAAATGTAATAGTAGTAGAAGATGACATTAAAAAAAATAAATAAATCAATAAAAAAGATACATTTAGACTAAACCTGACAATTTTGAGTTTCTTGAATCTTTAAATACATCTTTAATATGTTTTTTTCCAATCAGATTTTTTTTTTTAAATTTTCATTAATGTATTTCTTTTTTTCCCACAGGACTGCAGATTGAAAATAAAAACAGTTCAGCAGGTAATAAATAAGTCATTCAGTGCCCGAAAACTAGGGTTTTACATCTCGTCATGTTTTAAATGCAACATTTAAAGAGTCTGCATGTAAGATTCTTACTGTTAAATATTTAAAAATGACATACAATTTTCATCATAGTAGTTACAATAAAGATCTGTTAAGTTTTGTAAAGTTTATTCTACACAGTTGATTGATTCTGAGGCTTATGAAGGTATAAAAGTATTGTGGGATGTTATTATCTTTGCTAAGTTGCCATTTGCTGATCCACGGTTCAGAGTAAATCAAGTGAGCAAAATGAAGAAAAAGTGAACATAATAATAATAAAATGAGCACAACAAGCAAGAGAATAAAAAAAAAGGCGAAATTAAGAAAAACGAATAAAGTAATGAACAAAATAAACTTAATTGAAGAAAAACATTTTTAAAAGGACAAAAAATCAAAATGAACAAAAATTAATAAAATACTGAACAAAACAATGAAGTGAACAAATAATATACAATAATTTGAAAAGGGTAAGAAATAAACAAAATTAACAAAAATAAACATAGTAATGAACAAAATAATCTATGGGATGCTGTTATCTTTGCCAAGTTGCCATTTGTTGAGCCATGGTTCAAACTAAACTGTGTCAGTTCTGACCTTGTTTTTTTGGATTCCAAACAGATCTTTAGTTCAGCTACTGACAACACAAACTTTTGATTTGATTTTGATTCTTGTGATTTGTGGATTTACCGTGGTGAAAAACAGAGCTAAACTAACAGAGCTATAATGTAAACTATTGGCTCATGCAGCACATCAACATTATAAGACAGTGTTGTTTTAAGCAACTGTTAAAATAAGCGTCTATGAGTTTTAAATTTTGAAAAAACTTGATGATTCCATAATACAGATGTGTGGAAACAATGAGCTTTATTGTTTATTCAATGACTGACACAGTCTGTGGATACATAGGGTTGGTTCATTTCTGGTTTTGGTCAATGTGAGTATGTTCTGGTTGGAAAGTTTGACTATCAGTACTATTTATAACTACTCATACACATTTTCTGTAAGTTTAGTGCAAATTGTGAGAAAGACTTTGGTGGATTTTAACAGAATGGTCTGCTCTGATTTCTTATTGGTTGAATGGTCAGTTGGAGTGAACTCCTGTCACTAATCACGTTTCCATTGACCCTCAAATTGGGCTAATATAACTTACGCATAAAAATGTACCCAATGGAAAAATGATAATTTCGCCAAAAGTCTCATTTTTCGATTGAAAGTTTTTGTGCTGGCAAGAGGTGGTTTTTCAGGCGTAGTGCAAATAGTATATCATGCAAACTGCAATGGAAAGACCTTTTTTCGCAACTAGAGTCAGGTGAATTCAAAAAATGGATGTTGACATACGTTACAACAAGCGAAGAAGAAGAAGAAATATGTCCCGGTATGTGTGGACACACTAGGAAATCCAATCATTTTTAATTTAGTATGAGATAGAGGGGTAATATATAATGATAATGACTATATCTGTAAATCAACACCATATTTACATTTGTTGCCATGTTAATGGAATGACTTCTCGTGTCATCTCGCGATAATAAATAAACAAATTATTGCATTTGTGATTTAATGGAAAAACCGACATTACGCACTTCTGTTTTACCGACATTTAGTAAATGTCGGTAAAGTTTTGCACAGATGTCCAATGGAAAAGCGACTACTTTGACACTCATGATTCAGATTCTGTAAGTCACTGGACTGAAGTTGTCACGTCATCATATGGTGAATAGGTAGAAATGGTCTCTGAGTAACAGCAGGTTGAATGGTCTCTGTTTGCTCTGGTGTTGAAGTCATTGTGTGCAAAACTCTGATTTCATAGTCATTGAGATATGGATTTAACCCATTTAAGTTTTAAGTCCTGTGACCTGGTTATAGCATCAAGCAAGTTTTTACATTTAGCTCTGAAAGATGTGGATTTGGTCAAATTTTGCAGCGTCCTCCCACTGGAATGAATTGGAAAATTGTTGTAATTTTTAGTAACTTGTACTACTGTGATTCTCAAACAGCAAAGAAGTAAAAACACAGAACTGTTTCATTACATAATATAATTCACATGGAAGAAGCGTCGGAATATCTGTCTTACAATGTGAATAACAGTAGATACATGAAGTCAGTGCATTACAGTCTGTGTTTTCTGTCTTATTTCAGAGTCCTATGGCATTAGGTTGGTAGGTGGAGCCACTAGTTGTGCTGGTGACCTGGAGATGAAACAACAGAATGAAGACTGGAAACCAGTGGACGGGTTTTACTGGAGCCTGTGGTTGGCAAACAGAGTATGTGCAGAGCTGGACTGTGGATCTGCTGTTTCCGTAAGATTCAGAGAAAAGCCCTCAGTCCGAGATGCCTGGATAATCCGACCAGATTGTGGCGGGTCGTCACTGAAGAACTGTTTCAGCTCCATCTCCTTTCATTCCTCGTTTGTGGAGATGAAGTGTTTGGGTAAGATCATTTATGGCTCCATTAATAGGATTTAATGTCACACTAACAAAACCGTGATTCAAATTTTTGATGGAATATTACCATGCCTGTAGATTAGCCGTTAGCATTAGCTCACCCATTAGCCCTCTTTCTTACCTTGCTCCACCCACTTGTCTAAATGTGGTCACTTCAGGGTCTGAAAAGTCAAGACAGCAGCAGCCAAAACTCAAAGGCTTCAAAGTAAAACAAAATAAGCGCTACGGTGAGATCACAGTGGCTGGTCCCACAGGACATGGTGCATTCAAGGGCATTGTACTTAACTAGCCACTTTTTTTTCACTACAGGATTTTATTAACAAGACACTAAAATCAGAACGTCCATGCTAAACTGATCAAATTATCAACACGAATTACAAACATTTGTTGACCCCAGTGGTTTTTAATAATTAGATACTAAAGTCAAATCCAATATGTGGATTTTTTTCATGTTCATTTCTCAAGCTTGGCATCAAATGTTTAATATCAGACGCTTTTCCTCATTCTGCACAAATTGGCTCATAAAGACCCAAACATCCACCAGCGACAAAATCATCTACTGATATAACTGTTTAATACCTGCTGATCCACTAATCCTATCAATACATGTAAATAATTTGTGTAAATACAGTTCTTCATCTTTTCATGGTCATCAGATGTGACCCATTTGGATGTTCAGAAGCTCCGTAGTGAACGTGGAAACACTGTCATCTTCTACAACATTGATTCATCAGTAAATCCATAGAGTTGGATCAATGACAGTGGATGAAGACACTTGTTTTTACATTCAGTTAGCAATATCTTTGCTGAAAATTACCTTTTTCTTCATTTTTCTCTGTTTTGATATAATTAACATTGAATTTGCTCTGAGTTTGAACATGGACATCTACATGATCTGTGAATTAAATATAGGAAAATATTTGATTTACACCAAAAAATGCAAAATCAGAGGATGATATTATTAAAAAATAAATAAATAATAATAGTAATAAATCTGTTAAGAAAGGTTGAAACAGAGATAAATTTATTTTAGAACTCCCACAAAAGTAGCATTGGGTCTTTGTGGGTTAATCATGAGAAACTTATCAACTTCTCACTTCGCAAATGGGATTAATACTTTTATTTACTTAACAATGCAATTTGTTTAATGTATGTTTTTAGCTGTTTATAAATGTAGGTGTTAAGGTCATTTAATATGTGTTTCTATACATTTGGGTCCTGGGAAAACATCACAGTTATATCTGGGTTTTCCAGCTGAACCTTTTTGAGGACTGGTGCTTTACATAGATGAAGGTATGTTCACCATAAACTAAGAAGAGGCAAACAGAATATAAATTCATCAGAGTGCAGGATATTAAATGCCGAATGTGAGTTTCATCACTGAGATGTTGTGCTTTGTCTCCACAGACGCTGTCAGACTGGTTCGTGGGTCCGGTCTGTGTTCAGGCAGACTGGAGGTCCGGTCGAACCAGTCCTGGTCTTCAGTGTGTGAAGGACACTTGGACCTTCATGATGCCAAGGTGGTCTGTAGGGAGCTGGGCTGTGGGGCTCCTTTGCTCCACCAGGGGTGCTCTATGGGAAGGGGGGGGCTCCAGTCAGGACCAGTGAGTTCCAGTGTGAAGGCCATGAGTCTGCTCTCCTGGACTGTGAAAGCTCGGTGTCAGAAACCTGCTCATCTGGAAAAGTTGTGGAACTCAATTGCTCAGGTGGAGCTTTGATTTACACCTGTTTAATCAAATGGTTTTATTTATGCACTTTTTCTTTTAGTTGGAAGCTTATTTCGAACATAAAGTAGAAACAAAATACAAAGGTGAGCAAAAGTCAAAAAGAACCACAAATTTAAACAGAACATTCCAGCTTATCGAAGGCAATAAATCAACCAAAAAAAAGAACACAGTGTACAACTACGTCATTGTGGTTCCTCAACAACACTTTACGCCTGAAATGGAATAGGAAGAAGCTGAGCTTATATTGTCCTACCCCAATTTTACATAATTAACGTATACAGTCCATTATAAAAAAGAACAGGTCAGTACTAAGTTACTGGACAAGAGCTCAATTTATAACGTACTATACAAAACATAAGAGCACAAAACACTACAGCTGTATTTCCTTCTTTAAACACTTCCATTACTGTCCTGGGTTAAACTGCTGTTCCTTATCCTTATATTTCTTTAAAATTGGATTTTATATTCATTTAACCCTTAAAGACCCAGTGCTACCTTTGTGGTGGTTCCCAATTTTTTTTTTTTCCCTTATATTTAACATTTCTTAAGTGATTTGTCACCATTTATTATGAAATAATCTTCTGTATTTTGACTTTTCC
This sequence comes from Sphaeramia orbicularis, assembly GCF_902148855.1. Lineage (NCBI taxonomy): Eukaryota > Metazoa > Chordata > Actinopteri > Kurtiformes > Apogonidae > Sphaeramia > Sphaeramia orbicularis. The sequence continues at coordinate 36,243,397 of NC_043974.1, read as the reverse complement.
AGTGAAAATCAGGTATTTTGCAATATTTAATTTACTGATCATATAGATGTTCATAAAATCTCAGATTAAACTTGAGGGTTATATCCAAAAACAGAGAAAGCTGAAGAAGAAGTAACTTTTTCAGCAAAATATATCAATAACTGAACATGAAAACAAGTGTCTCCATCCACTGTCGTTGATCCAACTCCGTGGGTTTTACTGATGAATCAATGTTGTAGAAGATGATGGTGTTTCCGCGGTAGCTACGGAGCCTCTGAACGTCCAAATGGGTCATATCTGATGGCCATGAAAAGTTGACAAACTGTATTTTACACCAATTATTTACATTTATTGATGGGATTAATGGATCAACAGGTATTAAACAGTTTATCTCAGTAGATGATTTGGTTGCTGATGGATGTTGGGTCTTTATGAGGTAACAAACACTTGAACAATCCAAATAAACTTAACAATACTTTAACAAATACAAATTTGAAATATGTAATTATCTATCTATCTATCTATCTATCTATCTATCTATCTATCTATCTATCTATCTATCTATCTCTATCTATCTATCTATCTATCTATCTATCTATCTATCTATCTATCTATCTATCTATCTATCTATCTAATTTAATTTGTGGGTGCAATGAGTGTTTTACATTGAACATATATACATAGAATAATAAAGTGCAAACTGTACAAACCATGTAAAAACATAAATGTTGCATGTTTTTCTTTTGGTTCCACTTCTACCTGTTACATGTTTGACCTGAAAAAAATAAAAATAAACACCCAGGAGCAATCTCACCCCCAACACACTGAGGCCCACCCACAATTTCAGCAATATCTGTTGATCAATCAGGACCTAAACCATCACCGTTGTCTTTGACTTGTGTTTGTTCAGTGCCTGATTATGTCAGATTGGTGGGAGGAGCCAGCCGCTGTGAGGGTACATTAGAGGTGAAACAACATGAAGAGTGGCATGAGGTGGTCGGCATCGTCTGGACCCTGAAGGCTGCAGCTGTGCTATGCAATCTGTTGGACTGCGGCCCCCTGTTTCTGTGAGACGAAAGCAGACCCATCTGATGATTTGTGCTGGATCATTCCGTCCTGTGTCGAGGTTACATCCTCATTGAGGACTGTGTGACGACATGTGATGCATTCGGTGACCACAGGTTGGGCCTCACCTGCGCAGGTAACATTACCAATGACATCTGCGGTATGTGGTTATTTTGTTATGTATTTTCTTAACCCTTTCATGCATGAATTCTGAAAAAATTAGGCTAAAGTTGAAATGTATTTTGAACTTTTTTTTTTTTTTTTTTTTTTAAATATGGCTTTATTAAGAATTTAATATTTGAGTTTTGGCTTTTTTTAATTAAATAATTGCCTATATTGGAAACATCATGATGCAATATTTTTTTCAGACACACTCTTAAAAATTTTTATGGAATGTCCTTTGTGGTGGACAGCTGTGTTTTGTTTGTTGTTGGGGGTTTTTGTATAAAGATATTACTCCTGTCTACAAACGTGGACAGAAAACCCATAGCTGGTCTTAGGAAGGATAACTTTACGAGATCACAGAGCAATCAAAATTCTAAAACTAAGATGACACTTCTTTTCATTTTATTGGATTGGGTCTATAGATGGGAAACCCATGTGGTTTGGAGAATATTGCCTTTATAACCCTTTGGAAAGTTAGCTTAAATTATGTGTCCACAAATGTGGACGTCATGCATGAAGTATGAAAGGGTTAAAGCAGCATCACAGTTTACAGCAGGGGTCAAACATTTGGCCCAGGGGAAAAACATACACAATTAACGGGTCCAATCCAGCCTGTGTAATGAATTTGTGAAATACAAAAATTACACTGACGATATTAACACTCAAGGATGTCAAAATAATTTTAGCTCAGGGGCCATATACAGACCAGTATGATCTAAAATGGGTTGGACAAACTAAAATAATAGACTACCATATTTTCCGGACTATAAGCCACTACTTTTTTCTCACGCTTTGAACCCTGCGGCTTATACAACGATGCGGCTCATGTATAGATTTTTACGGGCTAACAGCCTCCAGGGGCGCTGTAGCAGGAAGCGCAAAAGCGAGACAGACAGGTTGAAGAGGTGATGAAGAGGAGAAGTTTTAAGCTTAACTTTTAACAATCATTTTGCACAAACCCGCATCATAGAAAACACACGAAGAAATGCATATGATGCAGCTTTTAAGTTAAAATCAATCGATGTGCCTGTCAAAGAAGGAAATAGAGCTGCTGCACGAAAGTGCCATTGAGATACCAAAAGAGACTGAGAAGGTGGTGTAGGAGCCATTCTTTATGTTTGTTTGTATGTTTTGTGCCTAGTTAATTGTGGATTTCCGGTTTGAGTTAGGGGAGGAATGGAAATCTATTGAAGGGGCAGATAACTTGGTCACTGGGAAGGGACGGGGAGATCATACGGTTTTTACCGCTATCAGTTAGAAGTCAGCATCATTTAGTAGTCATGTTTGTATTTTAATCTTCATGAGACACTGATTTGATCATCTAAGAACGTTCAATAAAAGTGAGAAGCTCACTGAAGGATTCTGTCTGGACATTAATTGTTTGGACATTAATTATTTAGAAACGCGTCAAAAACGAGGTATCCACCTGCACCCAGCAGTGACAGGTCAGTCACTACAGTGTGTGACGGAGTCTTTCTGAGGCTGTTCAACTCCAACACTGAAGAAGACAACTTCAATGGTTTCGATGCATGGAAGGAAGATAAAGATAGTGATCAATGACTTTTCTGGGTTTTTGAACCAGCCGTGTTACTGCCGTTTTACTGCCGTGTACCAGGCACTGTTTGGAAAAAAGCAGTTAAGGTATTGACATAAATATTTAAATAATCTTTCTGTTTACCATCTTTCTGTGTAAATATCTCATGTTACAACGTGGACACCTGGGGCTTATAGTCAGGTGCAGCCTATATATGTACAAATATACTTTTCTTTGAAATTTGGTGGGTGTGGCTTATATTCAGGTGCGGTTTATATTCAGGTGTGCTCTATAGCCCGAAAAATATGGTTATAACCTATAAATAATGACAACTCCATATTGTTCTTTGTTTTTCGTACAGACAGTTTTAGTTCAGGGGCCACATTCAACCCAATATGATTTCAAATGGACCGGACCCGTAAAATAATAAGAGTGAAAAAAGTAAAATTATATTATGAAAATGTTTCCATTCACAAAGTATCCTTTAACAAATGTGAATAATGTGAATAACCACAAACAACCAGAAAATTTTTACAAAAAAATAAGTGCAATTTTAACAATATTATGCCTCAGTTTATCATTTACACATGTGCATTACAACTTACAGATCACAGTGGTTCTACAAATACACAAAACATTTAGTAACAGGCAGAATATTGATAAAATTCCACTTATTTTTCTTTAGACATTTCAAGTTGTTCATATTGTTCAGGTTATTCACTTTTTTTGTGAAAGGATAGTTTGTAAATTGAAGCATTTGAATATTTACACTGGGGAAAAATTTGGAGTTATTATTTATAGGTTATTGTGATAGTTTTTTATGGTCTGATCCACATGAGATCATATTAGTCTGTATGTGGAACCTGAACTATACTGATTTTGACACCAATGACTGTTAATATCTTCAATGTAATTTTGTATTTCATAAATTCATCCCACGGCTGGATTGGACCCTTTGACGGGCCGGTTTTGGCCCACAGGCTGCATGTTTGACACCCTTGCCCTAAGAGATTGTGTTATTTGCAAGTACCATGAAAAGGCAAATTAAAGTATGTAGACTCCAGAGGGTTTTGAACATGTCTGTGTGTTGTGTGTCCACAGACTCTGTCAGACTGGTCCAAGGTTCCAGTCTGTGTTCAGGCAGACTGGAGGTCCGGTCTAACCAGTCCTGGTCCTCAGTGTGTGAAGATGATTTGGACCATAACGATACAGAGGTGATCTGTAGGGAGCTGGGCTGTGGGGCTCCTTCACCCCTCCAGGGGGCACTCTATGGGGAGGGGGAGGCTCCAGTCTGGACCAGTGAGTTCCAGTGTGACGGTAATGAGTCTGCTCTCCTGGACTGTAGAAGGTCCAACTCCACTGGGAAGACCTGCTCAACTGGAAAAGCTGCTGAACTCACCTGTAGACGTAGGTATAAAGGGGGTGTGGCTTTGTGTCACACTTCAACCTCAAGTGAGGGTAGGTTGCTGAAAGGTTGCCTGGAAAAGGTCTGATTTAACCTTAGAACTATAGAAAAAACATCAAGACAAAGTCCATTTGATTCAAAAAAAGGTGAAGAGCTTTATTGCCCTTAAAGTTTTTCCCAGGAAATAAGCAAACGATGACAATAATAACAAAAACAAACGCACACAGGTCTGCACAGCACCACAGTCCTTCTCTAACTGCCATGAGCTATGTCAGACCCCTCCATTTAAAGGCTTGGCCCCTCCCACTGGCCCATACCATTTGTAATGAAACTAATTAAACATTACATCTCATTACATAGGTTATTTTCCATAGTTATATCACAAAACAATTTGTGTTTTAAATTCACATCAAAGGATTCATCCAATCACCCATAGAATTTACAGTCAGTACTCAGACAACCTGGTATGGTGCAGTACGACAGACTGAGCCTATTTTCCACATTTAACTCAGACACTATAAAAGGCAGCCTGATGCTCCCTTTGGGTTCTTTTCCACTGCCCAGAACCGGGAAGCACTATGGTAAGTGAAGGAAAACATAATTAGGAACAAAATCTCAAAATATGGAATTTATTAGTGATGGGTAGATGAGGCGTCATGAAGCGTTTCGACACATTGCCAAACTGTATTGATACAGTGTTGATACTGTGTCACTGAATACTGACACCTGCTGGACCCTACAGGCAACCGAGTTGACAGACAACAACTGACACTGATTGATGACCTTGTATTTAGAATTATATAATTTAGTCATTGTATTTATTGTATTATTTCATATCTTCATTTAAATTTAAAATATCTTTGATATTTGTAGATACAGTCAATAAATAATGTGAACATGTATCATAACGTGAAAATCTAAGTGAATGTGTTGTGAATGAGGATGCTTGTGGACTGGGATTTTTTTTTTTTTTTTTTTTTTTTTTACAAATTTTTATTCAAAAAAATAAGTTTTTCCAACATTTTGAACTTGATGGTTAAGGATGAAGTGAAGAATAAATTAATAGGAATTAATTATCAATAAAGCAACTGTAAGTTGTAGAATGGCTGTATACGGTATACCTGAGTTTATCCTGGGTGTGTCTGGGACTTCATTCTCATGCCTGGCCCTATAATGCCTCAGCATTGAGGAGGTGCTTTTGTTTAAATAGGAAAGTTCTGTCGAACAAATGTGGCATTTAACCTGCAGAAATAATATGAATAGTAAACTAAGAGTCACTTTGAAATTAATTTGAATTTAGATAGATCAAGTGGAAACTCTGAGAGGAACAGGATGAAACAACAAGGAAATTAAAACAAATCCCTTATTTTCCGATATAAGATCAAAATGGTCCCACACAGCAGAAACCTTTCTTTTGGCTTGAGGCTGCTCCATAATTCTTGATGAATTTAATGATGAACTGCAAAGATCAGAGATTCTTTTGGCAGATGCATCCCGTTGACAGATGCGCTTCCTTATAAACACAGTTTGGCGCGTCAGTGTCAGTTCGAAACAGTTCCTGTATCGGTCATGTGACTTTCTTAAAGCGATACGCGCACTGACACATTTTGCTCTATGAGCTCGACGCATGCGCCGACACATCGGTGTTGCCGGACCCATCACTACTGAATCGTGTTTGTGTGTTATTGTTCAATGTCATGGGGTAAAACAGCACAGGAGACTAACTCAGATGTTTAAATGTTGCCCAGTGTGTGCACCCACCAAGCTATCAGCAGTATGCTACCTGGCTATTGTTTGCCATGTGGAAGGAGTGACTGTGTGGTGTATGGTGTTGGTAAGGTGTAAGATTAGTGGCAGGGGTTACTGCCACACTTTGACATGACAGTGTGTTTCTTTGACTCATTTCCTCATGTCTTTGCTCAGATCCAGGTGGTGTCAGGTTGGTGGGACAGCCAAGCCTTTGTGCAGGGAGTGTGGAGATCCAACCAACGATGAGTGGAGACCACTAGGAGACTGGCACGAACAGTGGGACCTGGACTCTGGATCTGCTGTGTGTCGACATTTGGACTGTGGATCTGCCGTTTCACTGAAGATACAAAATTATTCTTCAAGCAGACCTGTGTGGTTTGTCTCACCTTCCTGCGTGAAGCTGATGTCTGGATTCAAGGACTGTCTAGAACTGACCGACCTCAGTAATGACAAATCTGGTCTAGAAGTGGTTTGTTCAGGTACAACAGAACACAAATTATATGTCCAAATGTGTCTTTAGATGGTCAAAATAAACATGAGGGAAAAAAGCAGATATGTTCTCGAGTAAGGATGAGAATTTAGCGATTTCGGTTCCGTTATTGATTCAATTCTCTTATCAATTTTCATTGGATTCGGGAATAAACTACAGTACAAATGTGTACCTGCTGCAGCCTCGTAGCCTGACTGTCATCTAAATGTAATTTTAGGCAGTGGAGATTATTCATAAACAAAGTAAAGCAGGTTGACACAGTGAAATGACGCTAACATTAACAGTATCGATAGAATCTGGACTAGTTTAATGTTAGCGGCTGAGACAGAGGACACCTTGCTGTAGGCTCCGCCTCCAGAGTCACTATTCCCTTCACTAAGCAGCCAATGAGAGACGTTCATTGGTGCAGTTTAATTGGATGCTGTGGTTAAACATTTATACATGTCAGAGGTATTTAACCCTTTGTCCTGACTGTTGTAAATGGCCCTAGTGTCATCGTCTTTATTGGTCAAATATCTGACCTGATGACATCACAGAACTGATTAGCACAATTGTTAAGAAAGCTGACCAATGATTCCAAGGAACTGAGCTTCTTGTAGAGAAACCAGTTCTTGATTCCCAACCCTATACATAAGACCAAACTAAATATTAACTCATGAAGTGACAGATTCCTCTGTGACGTATACGTGGAGTTTTGGACCTAAAATGCTGAAAAAGGAGCAGAGGCAAAATTAAATCACAAAAACAGGATTTATTGATGATTAAAGGGGGAAGAGGAAGTGGCATGGTCAGGTGACATTGAAGTCCTTCCAGGTGGCAGGGTTAGCTTTAGGCTAGCGTTAGTTTAGCTTCGGTTAGCTCAGCAGGGAGGATGTTGGGGTGATGACTTGGCTTTGGACAGGAAATGACTGGGCGTAGCAGTAGCTTAGCAGTAACAGGACAATGCCCTAGCATAGGCAGTAGTTTAGCTGTCACAGGACTATGGCTTAGCTAACAGGTGTCAAACATTCGGCCCGGGGGCCAAAACCGGCCTGCCAAAGTTTCCGCGGGATGAATTTGCAAAGTGCAAGTTCGGGCATCGAACTAAAAAATACCGTAATAACCTATAAATAATGACAACACCAATTTTTTCTCTTTGATTTAGTGCAAAAAACATCAAAATATGAAAATAATTAAAATAAGAAACTATCCTTTAACAATAAAATGTGAATTACCTGAACAAATTTGAACAACCTGAAATGTCTAAAGAAAATTAAGTGCAATTTTAACAATATTTTGCCTGTTACTAAATGTTTTGTGCCTTTGTAGATCTGATCTGTAATGCACATGTAGCCTATAAATCAGGGGTGTCAAACTCATTTTACATCAGGGGCCACATACAGTCCAATGTGATCTCACGCGGGCCATACCAATAAAATAATAGCAAAAAAACCAACCACCAAACAAACAACAAACAAAAAAAACATATAAAATAACAGTAAAAAAAAAAAAAAAATGAATTGCATGATGAAACTGTGTGCATCTATATCAGGGGTGTCAAACCATTTTAGTTCAGTTCCACATTCAGCCTAATATGAAGTAAAGCGGCTGGACCAGTAAAATAATATAAATAATAGTATAAGAACTTATGAATAATATCAACTCCAAAGTTTTTTTCTCTGTTTTTGAGTGAAAAAAGTAAAATTCCGTAATGACAATGTTTACATCTACAAATCGTGCTTGAACATAACATGAAGAAATATGAACAACCTGAAAATTCTTAAGAAAAATAAGTGCAATTTGAACAATATTACACCTTAGTTTATCATTTATACATGTGCATCACAAATTACAGATCAAAGCAGATCTACAAATACACAACATTTAATAACAGGCAGATATTATTAAAATACTACGCACTTCTCATAAGACATTTCAGGTTATTCATATTTTTTGTGAAAGGCTAGTCTGTAAATGTAAACATTTTTGTGGAATTTTAGTTTTTTGACACTAAAACAAAAAGAAAAATTAACTTTTTTCATTATTTATAGGTTGTTATGATAGTATTTTACTGGTTTACCACTTTAGACTGAACATCCTTGATTGTTAATCGTGTAATTTTTACATTTCACAACCCTTTGGCGGGACGGTTTTGGCCCCCGGGCCGCATATTTGACACCCCTGCTATAAATGATAAATCAAGGCATAATATTGATAAAATTGTACTTACAATTCTTCACAAATTTCATTTTTCAGGTTATTCACATCCTGTTTGTTTGGATCATTTCTAAATGTAAATAGCATAATTGAATGTTATTTTTTGCACTAAAACAATTTGGAGTTGTCATTATTTATTGGCTATCATGCTATTATTGTACCGGCCCACTTCAGATTAAATTGGGCTGAATGTGGCCCCCGGAAGAAAATTAGTTTGACACCCCTGGCTTAACTTGACAGTTGCTGTGGTCTGGCTTGGTAACCGTTTGCTTAGTAAATGGCGACTGTTGGCTTCCTCCACAGGCGTGCTCCCAGAGTAGTGCATAGTGCAAGATAACGTTTCGCATGTAGAGTGGAATAATCTGCCAGTCTGCATTAGTCTGGGCAGGTGTTATAAACTGAGTAGACTGAAGATTGCCTGCAGGTGCACATTAGCTCCAGGAAGACACACCTTAAGAGGGAAGCACAGAAAATGTCTCCCAATGCCACCAGGGGGTGACATTGGGACAGTTAAGATAAGATAAGATAAGATAGATAAGATAATAAGATAAGATACTTTATTGTCATTATACAGAATGTACAATGAAATTCAGGTGCACTATCAGGATACGGACTCATAAAATAGCAATACCATACCATACCATACCAACTTTATTTATAAAGCACTTTAAGAACTTTACAGCTGGCCAAAGTGCCGTCCACCAAACATAAAACAAGGGATTAAATAAGTAAATAAATAGTGATAACACAGTGTGTTAAGTGGGCTAAGAACAACAAAATACAACCATCATAAAAACAAGCACAAATTAAAATCTGTTTAAGAACAGCATAAAAAAAAAAACAGACATGTCACTCACTGATTAAAAGCTAATGAGAAAAAGTGCGTTTTTAGATGTGATTTAAAGACAGGTACAGACTGATCCTGTCTAACAACTAAGGGCAACTGGTTCCACAACTTTGGGGCAACAACAGAAAAGGCATGATCCCCACGAAGCTTCTTTTTAGTTTTTGGAACCACAAGCTGCAGCTGATCTGCTGACCTGAGAGCACGAGGGGGGGTAGGGTGGATCAGGTCAGACAGGTAGGAGGGGGCAAGGCCATTCAAACATTTAAAAACAAATAAAAGAATTTTAAAATCAACTCTATAACGCACTGGTAACCAATGGAGTGAAGCTAAAACTGGTGAAATATGTTGATGTTTCCGTGTCCCTGTTAAAAGCCGAGCTGCAGCATTTGGACCAGCTGCAGTCGGGAAAGTGTAATAAATAGTATTAATAATATAAATATAAATATAATATAAAACAAAATATAAAACAAAATATGCATCACTCACATATCAGTATCCATACATTCATTCCCTCACACATCCACCTCCTTCTTTATCACACAGCAATACGTCACACACACACATCCCGTCGGTGCCAGTGTATACAGTGCAATGTACAAAAATAGTGCACTTAAAAATGTCTGTGCTTTAGTGGTTGAGTTCATTGTTCAGTGTAGTTATGGCTGTGGGGTACAAACTGCTCCGGAATCGTGTGGTGCGAGGGCAAAGGGGAAAAGGGATGTGACCAGTGGCCAGGCCTTAACATCCTCCATGTTTTCATTGATCACCCTGGGATTAAATCCATCTTTCTCACTGAGGATGATGTTTTATATGACCAGTTGTTTTTGATCCAATCATGTCCTTTTGTGTGGACAGATCTGCTGTCTCAACCAGTCATCTCCCTGTCCACCTCCACTGACGGGTTGTACGAGGACTACCAGCAGGGGTTCCGGCTACTCATGGGGTCCGACTTCACCATCACATGCTCTATCCAACCGCAGTACTCCGGAGGCTCCTTCCAGCTGATCTATAACACCAAGCAGCCGCAGAACCGCACCCTGCCAGCTGTCAATCACTCCGCCCACTTCCTGTTCTCTTCCGCTGGCTACGCCCACCGAGGGACCACACATGTGTTTATCACGTCGATGCCTTCAACCACAGCTTCTCGTCACCTCAGAGCCCAGTCCTCTATCTCACTGTCGGAGGTAACGCCAAGAGAATCACACAGAACACCCACAGTGCATCAGGAACTGTCACATGACCTGGTTTCCTCCCCTCAGTGGAAATCCGGTGCCTTGTAGTTGCACTTTATTCCTCAACAGAGCATCTGTTTGTTAGCTAAAAAGTGATCTGATCATGTCTCAGCAGAGAAACAACAGAGCAACATGAGAAGTAACAATAAACTAAAAAACTGATTATTTTGCTCAATTCATCTCAAAGGTAAAATCTTAAGTTTTAGGTTCAACTGAATTCATTTTGATGAGGGTAAAAACCATTATTGGTTTGTGTATTTCACCCATAGTTCTTCAGTGTTGTTCTATCTGACTTAATCGACCTTTAATACCAATGTTATACCATCAATACTACACAAAAAACACAATCTATCAGGGCGTTGCATCATAGACAGTTATTGGATATAGAAAATGAATGTCATTACCTCCGCCAAGGAGGTTATGTTTTTGCCAGGGTTTGTTTGTTTGTTTGTTTGTTTGTCTGTCTGTTTGTTTGTCTGTCCGTTAGTGTGCAACATAACTCAAAATTATGGACAGATTTTGATGAAATTTTCAGGGTTTGTTGGAAATGGGATAAGGAAGAAGTGATTAAATTTTGGTGGTGATCGGGGGTGGGGGCGCCCACAGGGGGGCCCATTTCCAACAAACCCTGAAAATTTCTGCAAAATCTGTCCATAACTTTTTGAGTTATGTTGCACACTAACGGACAGACAAACAGACAGACAGACAAACAACAAACAAACCCTGGCAAAAACATAACCTCCTTGGCGTGGGGGGGCCCACGGGGGGGGCCACTGATCAGCCTTGGCGGAGGTCTGCGCTCTCCGAGTGCTTTTCTAGTTACTAAAGAAATAAACCAATGAACGCATCATCTCAACACAATCAGCAATAATTACTGAAGAAAATGACATAAATGTACAAATATTAATGAAATACATATACTCAACAAAACTACTGCTTACTTTTAGTCTTCTCCTCTGTCAGCCATTGTGGGTTGAAAACATACATGAAACTTAAACCAGTATAAGATGTCCATGTTATTGTTCACCTTTTAGATCGCCCCCATGTGGCAGACATGAAATCTGATCCATTAAATCAACAGGTTCATTCCATGTATTTGAAGCTACAGATCCTGCACTGTTGAGTCTGAACCTAAAATAAAGAACTTTATTTTTTTTTCCAGAACAAAACAATTTTTTTTTTTTATTGTAAACAAACCATTGGAAAGAAGTTGTTGCTGTTTTTTTTTAACTCAGATGTGGAATCTGATGTTCAGGATCCGGTTTGTACGTGGAAATTTAGGGAAAGTATTAAAAACTTTTGTCCAGAGGAGATTATGATTTGCCTCTAGCTTTTATGATGTGTGAGGAAACAGCTGGAGATCTTTAGTGAAGCTTTGACTGAGTATTGTAACCTATGGAACCCAGAGCTGAATAAGACGCTTAAGAGTTACATGAACATCTTTCATATTTCACTTTGGATATCTAACATTGATGGTTTTGGAAAATTTTTTGTCTCAGGTTCCAGTCTAGACCTGAAGGTGACGTTCTTTCTGGTCTGAAACCTGAACTCATTCCACAGATGTTTTGAGGTGAAATCAACTGAACTCTAATGTGACGCCTGTTATTGTTTCAGTCTCCATGGCCCATCTGATCCTCAGGGTCCTGGTATTCATCCCATCTCTGGTTGCATTTGACGTCTTTCTCTTCTTCTACTATAAGGTATGTTTATGTCTCTGTTCGGTGGGTTTCAGCAGGGGTCAGAGGTCACCAGAGTCTCAATTGACGTGCCTTTTCCAGAACGCTGTGAGGCGGATCAGACTGGAGGCCAGATTCGGTCAAATCCACGTCCAGGTCCATCAAATCTGACATGAAGAAGAAGAGAACAGTGTGTTTCTGAGTGTCATTACCTGGAGTCGCTGTGTGATCTGAATGTTCAGTGTGTGCTTTTTATTTGACTTTAAGGCAGGGGTGTCACACTCATGTTAGTTCAGGGGCCACATACAGCCCAATATGACCTGCAGTGGGCTGGTGATGATTAAAATAATAACACAATAATGCATAAATAATATCAATTCTAGAATTTGTATGTCTAATTTCTGTGGTTTAGAGTGAAAAAAGTAAAATTAATGTATACTATCAAAATTTTTACACCTACAAACTATCCTTTAAAAAAATGTGGAAAAACATGAACAACCATGACCAAAATGAAATTTATTTTTAAAAAAAGTGGAATTTTTAACAATTTATGCCGATATTTGGCCTCAGCTTCCATTTTCACATGTTCATTACAACTTACAGATCACAGTGGATCTTCAAATACACAAAACATTTAATAACAGACAGAATATTCGTACAATTACACTTAATTCTCTTAAGACGTTTTAGGTTGTTCATATTTGTTCAGGTTTTTCACATTTTTTGTAAAAGGCTAGTCTGTAAATGTTAACATTTGTGTAATTTTACTGTTTTTTTTTTTACACTAAAACAAAGAGAAAAATTTGTAGTTTTCATTATTTATAGTTTATTATGATAGTATTTTACTGGTCTGACCCACTTCAGATGAAATTGACCTAAAATTATTTCAATATCCTTGATTATTAATATCTTCAGTGTAATTTTTGCATTTCACTAATTCATCCTACGGGCCGGATTGGACCCTTTGGCGGGCTGGTTTTGGCCCCCGAGCCGCATGTTTGACACCCCTGGTTTAAGGAAAGAATAGGAGCTGTTTATCACTTCAGTTAACCCATAAAGACTCAAACAGCCACCAATGACCAAAACCATCGACTGATCTAAAACGTTTAATAACTTCTAAACCACAAATCCCATCAATCCATGTAAATATTTGGTGTAAAATGCATTTGTCGTCTTTGCTTGGTCATCAGATATGACCCATTTGGACGTTCAGAGACTCCATAGTGAACGTGGAAACACCGTCATCTTCTACAACATTGATTCACCAGTGAAACCCATGGGGCCTGATTTACTAAAGGTTTGCACGTGTAAAAACGTTCGCAAACTTGACTGCGCATGCAAAAACACGTCGAAGCTAACAGGCTAACTAACAGGACTCACCGAGGGTTGCGTCTCTCAAATGAGCAAAATAGCGCAAAATTTAACGCGTTTGCCTTGGCGAATATGCAATATGTGTGTTTCTGCCAGAACACACAAAATTATTGAGAGTAGTAAAATATTTATTTAGCGCGTGCAATGTGATGTACCAAACCTAAAACTGGTTGCGTTGGCTGATTTTGCGTCTATATTTAGCACGTCTGAAAGGCAGATATTAACTGGCACAGCTTCGCGCAAAACTGGCTGGAGTTGTTGTGGCGAGGAGGCGACACAGACACAACCAAAGGAGACGCAGACAACGAACCCTTTTTTTATGCTTGCGTCAACATTTTTGGAGTGACGGTGTTCTGTCGAGTTGAGCTGCTCCGTCGAAGTAAGCTACCAGTAGCTTATAACGACAGCGACATCTATCGATTGACGCTACCCCGTCAAAACATGCTACATTATGTTTCGACACGCCTATTTGAAAATGAAATAATGCTACGACTTTAGAAAAACACCAGTATTTACTTATCATCTGAATATGGATAGAGGAAGCTCATTTCGACAGGCTTATAACTGCTATTAAATAAAGCTCCTACTATAGAAACACCATAATTTACGTTATTATCATCTCACTTCAATGTTCTATGTCTATCCTTCGTGCACATGTAATTGCTTACAGGAATTGTTAACAGATTTAGTCAGTTAAATGGTAGACTCATTATTAGCATCTGTTGAACTAACTTAAACAATAATCTAAACGCCATTAACACCAACCTGACCCACGCACTTAACGCTATATAATACAATAAGAACTTCCTTACGCTATTATCATCTCACGTCAATATTCTGCGTCTATCTTTCGTGCACATAATTGCTTCCATGCTTACTGCTCAAAAGGCACTATAAAAGAAATATACGTACAAAATATGACTCACGTCTGCCTGGGGGAGCACAAATCGATGGGCATTTAAACTGTGCAGACGCTTAGGGGCATGCACATGCTCAGTAGCGCTAAGTAGCTCAACTCGACAGGTAGGGTGGCTCGACAGGACAACGGAAGAAAAGATAATTGCGATGCACAGTGGTGTGCAAAAATATTAGAACACTTGTCAAATCTTAAGAAACTGGTGGTTTATTTGTTCCCAGAGCCTGAATTTCACTTTTTTGCCGTTGCAAAAGGTAAAGGCAAAGGTACTGAGAATATTTCACCTACAAATGTATCAGTCCAGTCCTTTTTTTTTTTTTTTTTTTTTATGTTTTACTCTATATTTAGTGTGCCCCCCCCCTTGGCAATAATCACAGCAGTGCATCTTTCTGGCATTGTGTCGATGTATTTTCTGAGAGTTTCAACCCCAGTGTCATTCCACGCTCTCAGAAGCTCATTCCAGAGAGCTTCCTTAGATTGTTCCTCATTTAAATAGGCCGGTCTCCGAGACTTTGCACCTGTTGTCATTTGTTCAGGCAATCTTAGTTGACCTGTGACGCGCAAATCAAAAGTATGCATTTTTAGCGTAAGCAGGCAAACACCTGTTATTTGCAATCTTAGTAAATCAGGCCCTGAGGGTTTGATAAATGACAGTGAATGGAGACACTTGTTTTATGTTCAACACAATACATACTTGTGTTATGTACAATACAAATATGGCGTGAAGGCTGAAACCTATACGCCCCAAAATTAGTCACTCAACACACACCAGTCACTTTGTAGTCGTAACAAAGAGGGTGATCGCTTCAGTGTTTGTCCAGCCCGGCTTTGAAGGTATCAAGTGCCTTTGCCATCACCACATCTTCAGGCGTTTATCATGCGCTGGGAGAAGGCATGAGATCTTATAGACCCTGTAGCTCCTTTGTGACATCCTCGTTTCTTTGTTGGATCACTTAGCCTGAAATTGGTGACGTATGTCTGACTGGAAAAATTACATCGAGAGTGAGGAAAGGTTGAACGAAGTGAGCGGTCAGATTTACAATGAAAGCATGGAATTTGTGCTCTGTTATCAGCTAGTTTTTGGCGCTCATGTTAAGTATTTGCCCGCTCACCTCTTTGTTTTTGGCATTTTGCGCTCACAATTCCTGTATCTGCGCTCTCTTTATTAAAGAATCCAATATAACGCCATATTAATAAATACAATTTTCAAAATGGCATTTTACCTTAAGTCATGTTGACAGAAAACAAATTGCTTCTGCTGAACATGCCTAATTTGCCATGAGTCCATTAGCAGATTAAATAAAGGAGAAAAGAGCTGGTATCATGCAAATATTCTGTAATAAAAAAAAAAATAAAGACAGTTTGTGATTGTTATTGTATTTGTTTTGGAATAGAGTGAAGTATGACAAGAGAAATAAAGTTTGGTATTTTTATTTTTTTAGTTCCACTCATGATTGGTCTAGAACAGTGTTTTTCAACCTTGGGTTGAGACCCCACGTGGGGTCACCTGGATTCAAATGGGGGTCGTCTGGCGTATATGTTCCATGGACCATGCCCCTTTTTTCCTGTTTAACGATACTTTGAGTGCTATTTTAATGGTGTCCAGAATTACATCCCCGTGCCTTACGTCTAGATAAGCCATTTTCAGTGGTCAGCTGTTGTGGATAAAACTGCTTTAAATAGTATGCTAATTACCCCCTGGGTGCCTGAAGTCCCCCATTTGCTCATATATGGTATGGTTCATATGTGCTGTATCTAATGGAGTCAAATGTCCCGCTAAATACTTTTTTTTTTTTTTTTAAATACCCTCAACTGCCCCCATTGTCATTCCTGGTAAATATCATCATTTTACAGTTGCTATGGCCCCAACACAGCTGCTCTGGTACTTTCTTTGAATAGCTATCTTCTGCGATTAGACAGATTGATATATAGTAATGTAATGTGGCTTGGTATAGCAGCCTGAGTCCAGAATTTAGTCTGATATGTGTAGGATTTTTGAGTTACGTATGGGATCTGACTTAGGAATTAGGGTAGTAGAAGGATGGGGTAAGGGGGGGCAGAAGATTATAAATTAAACTTCATCCAGCTTGTAGCGGCTATTGTCGTCAAAATTAAATCAGCTTAAAGGTGACTGAACTTAAGACGTGACATAACTCAGATAACCACTAGATGCACCATGGGTTTGTGGTTTACGCAGTCAGAACCAATGGTCCATATCATAGATGTAGTTCAAATGGTTTATTTTCAAGATTTCGCAGGCAAACAACAACTAAGGCCTTTTGTGATGTCTCTCCTGCTCATCCTGTCTGATCTTCTGTGTGTCTGTGACTAGTAAATACCATAGGCTCCACCAGGTGCATGCTGGTCTATCTTTGTGCTCCCTATTTATACCCAGGTGCCCACGGTCTAAACCAATAAGAAAACACAAAACAAAAGGTGCTAATACCAAAGAATGAAAACAATAACCATAAAAATAAAAAAAATATATTCTAAAATATTAGAGAAACGAAAAATAAACAAAATAAAGAATTAGCAAAAAAATACTAAGTTAGTAATCAAAAAGGTATATTAACTTTAAACAAAAAACTTAACCGACAAATAGCTCCTACACCGCTGCTTTTTAAATGTTTTCCTTTCTTTTTTTTTTTTTATATAATTCTTTTTGTTGTTTGGTTTTAATGTTATATTCGAAATAAATAAGCAAACAGCAAACCTTACAAAAATAGCACTCATTTGCAGTTCAAGAGAATGAGAGAAAATAAGACACCACACAACAAACAAACAAACAAACAAAAACATTGCACACTGGGTAGAATAAACAAGTATATTGCACAACTAGAAATGCAAAGTCCCACTGTGCTCTGTCAGCACCTATCGTCTTGCCTAGAAATCAAAATTTGAGTCAGGTTTAGTTAGAAATGATGCAGTGAATGTTATGTGTCTGGCATAAAGTATCTTCAAGATAATGTTATTCAAATATGGTTTATTATTATTATTATTATTATTATTATTATTATTGTTTATTATTATTATTATTATTATTATTATTATTAATAATAATAATAATAATAATAATAATAATATAATAATAATAATAATAGTAAATGTTCTTAAACTAGAGGTTATTACCTTAATGAGATGTCACTGATTTATTTAGTCCCTGTGGTTCTTTAGTTCTAAGCTTGGAAGTTGTGAAATGGAGAATATTAACCTAATTATGATATATAATAATATAATGCTGTCACAGCTACTCCCAGGCAGTAGTGGTTTTGGTGTTTGTAAATATAAATTTTGCATACGTATTCTGAAAAGAATCCAATAATAGACTGAAACGTCTACACATCTGATTATGGTATTTCTGAAGTGCATGTAAACACATCAGATCTGATTATTACAGTTTCTGATTATTAACAGTTTTTGGATTTGTATGGTTGTGTAAACGGGCTCAGTGTCTATCAAGTGAAATTTTTGGTGCTAAATCTGCTGGTGTTGGTTTGATAAGTGTTTGAATTTTGTATAATGTTATTAAAATATCTATTCACATGCTCTATTGCTGTTAAAAAGACCCACTGCGGTAGCTCCACTAACCAAAATGTTAAATGCTAAATATTCCTTCAGTTCCGTTTTATTCATGTTTTAGAGTCGCAAAGTTTTATCAGTTTGTGCAGAGGATGATGGGAGATTAAAGAAGAGAAATGTTAAATCTATATGTTTTTTGTGCATTGTAAAAAAAAAAAACAAAAAAAAAATCCTGCTCATCTGTTAGTGGTTAAATAAACAGTTTGTATCAGATCCATGGATTTCATTCACAGAATAAAACAAAAAAGAACTAGAATCACACTTTGCTCTAACAGGAATATCAGCTTCCACCAACTCCTCTGAAGGTGAGTGAATCTTGTTATTTAAATTGTCACATAGTGGATATTATTTTGTTACTCTAACGGTGTGTTTGTGAATGCCATAGATTTCAAGTCTGTGTTTTTAGGTTCTTTCAGCTCATGTTCATCCTTGTGCTGCTGATGAAGACGACGCTGCTGTGATTCCTTCTCTTCTCCAGGATTGGACTCATCATGAACTGATGCTGGTTGTGTTGTAAATAGAACATTGTGAGTGATCTGCAGACTGGTGTGTAGGTGCATCTGTACATCAGACTGATCCTGCTGTGGGTTCTTTTCTAAATGTTTCAGATGTGGGTGGTGGTTACACATGGTTTAACTACGTCTGTGTTTGGTGTTGACACGTTCCATCTTCATATCGTTGATAACAGACCTTCATCGTATTTAATTATCGTATAATCCCAGACCACATTAGTGACGCAAATGTAGTTTTTCACAACATCTGATTGCTTGACTTGAATTAAACAAAATGACTCAAATATATTACATTATATTCATTCTCTAAATATTCATCCATTCAACAGATTTGAGGAAAAGTTGGAACAATTAGAGCAATAGTCAGGTGGTTTTAGTGAAATTACCGTTACTGGATGGACTGAAGCACCATTTTTGGCACAATATTTCCTCTGGGTCTATGAAAGAATATTAACCGAGGAGCCCCTGGAAATGTTTCTGTAAAATAATATCTTCCAAAATATTCAACACCAATGATAAAGGTGAAAGAAAGGTTGTTATTTGTGAACAACTAAAGATAGTGTTATTCTTGAGACTCCTGAAAAGTAATATCTGTTCTTAGATGCAGACCACGTGACGCTGTGTGTTTTAGGAGAAGCTTTGAAATGTCTCATGGGCTTCTAGGCTGAAAACCTTTGTTAGAGTCTGAAGAAGCCTCATGTACAATATGATGCTTTAATCCACCTGGTAACAGTAACTACAAGCAATGAAATGAAACTGATGTCACAGGTGCTTTTAGGTCCAGATTTGGATTTGATCCTGATTTTTATGTGTTTATTGTTTTTTTTTTCTTGCCAAGTAAGTGTTTTTTTTCTGTCACGTTTTGTCTTCTTTTTGACACTTCCTCTGACAATATTCATTCTTTTTTTCTTGTCTGAACCCCTAATCAATCAGTCAAAGTTTATTTCTATAGCACTTTAATAACAACATGAAGAAGACCGAAATGCTTTACATCTAAAAACATGATTAAATTATAAGATAAAACAGTTTAGGTCGAATACCATAAATATGCATAAATCAATAAGACATAATACACAGTGATCAAAAAGACCACAGATTCAAACCTAATAGTGTCTCAGCACTAATGGTTCAAAGCCAGTCTGAACAGGTGTGTCTTTAACCTGGACTTGAACAGGGGCAGGTCAGGAGGCAGCCAGTTCCACAGTTTTGGTGCAGCAACAGAAAATTAACTATCACCCCATTGTTTATACCTAAGACATTGTATTTTGCGTAAATGTTTAATATTTTATTTTAAATAAATCTTGAATAACATTTAATCCAAACAAGATGTATTTTAAATTTTAAACAAAAACTTAAAAAAAACAAAAAAACAACTTTAGAGAATAAAAAAGGCTAAAATAGATGAAGTGATTCTGATTCTTGATTAGAAAATGTACAAGTATTTTCAGTACCTAATATTTAGAACAGGTAGGTGGGGGTATGTGTTATCATGTAGTATTTGAATATGCGTGGATGACATGTGGGAGGGACAGTGGTGACGTTTATTCCGGTTGAAGTCATGTCAAAGTGAAAGTATTTTCTTGGTCTTTGTACTGGGACAGAAAACGGTCAAGATGCGCTTCAAAGTGACTGAAAATTCGCCACTGTGAACACATAATGTGGTCGTCCATTCATCTAAGACAGTCCACGACCTCAAGATCCGGCTTCAAGGAAACACTAGTATCCCCATGGGTAAGTAGAGACACCGAGACCACGACCCAGGTCCACAACAAGGCCTAGGCCCCGGTACGAGGCCCAGATCCCGCAGATGAAAAACACAATTCCTCCTGGTTCCTCATGGTGTTTTGTTGTGGTTCTTATATGAGGGGGTCCTGTGTTCTGTCCACATCCAGAACGCATGCGCATCAGCTTTGAGGGCAAGACACTGGAAGATGAATGCAAACTGTCTGAGACTGGAATCCAGCCGAGGACCGTCTTATGCCTGTCTGAAACCGGTCAGACCTTCACTGAGAAGAAGAAGGTGATGTACCTAAACCTGTCTGAAACTGACCTGCCCTTCACTGTGAAGAAGGTGAGGTTCCTAAACCTGTCTGAAACTAGTCAGACCTTCACTGAGAACAAGGTGACGTTCCTAAACTTGTCTGAAACTAGTCAGATCTTCACTGAGACGGTGGTGGCGTACCTAAAACTGTGTGGAACCGGTCAGACCTTCACTGAGAAGAAGAAGGTGATGTACCTAAACCTGTCTGAAACTGATCTGCCCTTCACTGTGAAGAAGGTGAGGTTCCTAAACCTGTCTAAAACTAGTCAGACCTTCACTGAGAACAAGGTGACGTTCCTAAACTTGTCTGAAACTAGTCAGATCTTCACTGAGACGGTGGTGGCGTACCTAAAACTGTGTGGAACCGGTCAGACCTCCATTGTGAAGAAGAAGGTGACGTTCCTAAACCTGTCTGAAACTGATCTGACCTTCACTGTGAAGACGGAGATGGGAACCGAACATGAGGTCTGCACGAGCTCCTTGGATCTGGTCAAGACGTTGAAATTAATTCTGCAGAAAAAACAAAATGTCCAACAAGTGAGTATGAAAAGTCCAGGTCCTGGACTGAGCTGTTGGTTTAGATCAGAACCTTAACCATCAGAGGACAAAACATCTGACATTTAGTTATGATTCTACATTGTGTGTGTGTGTATGTTGTGGCCAATTTAGATTTGTGCTGCGTGTCTGCGTGTGAAAGTGAGCGTGTATTTGTGGTGAGGCACTTGGTTGCTAGGGTCACCTGCACACCTGTGGGCATAGGTAGTAATCAGCCAGGCAGAGGTTATATAAGGGAGACACAAGTGATCAGAGAAGATTTTTGAGCTATGGGAAGCTACACAGTTTTTCCAGTCATGCTTGTGTGTGTAACTGTGAATGGGTGTTATTAGTATTTTTTTTTTTTGTCCTTTTGTATATGAGCTCATTTTAAGTCATTCAGCCCTTTTTGTAGGTGTTCTTTAAGATTTGCAAGGAAATGAAATATTAAACGCACATCCATGGTAGACTTTGTTTTTACACACCATCATGAGTTGGAAATGGCTTCAAAATCCCCCAAGTGGCATTTTTTGTAGCTAGATTGCCACTATATATATATATATATATATATATATATATATATATATATATATATATATATATGTATATTAAAGGTGGGGTCTGAGATGTTTTTCTGGAGCATTTTTTATTATAGTCCCTAAAATCCCCTTCACACCCTGATTACAACTAATTAATTAAATGCTCTAACACAAAATTTAGAAATCAGTCACCTGTGGAAGGGACAGGACTGAAAAAAAACACCATCCAATCATTTCGAGCGCCCACTCGAATGATTGAACGGTGATATGTCTATCAAACTGAACTGCCATTCACCCCTCCCCCCTTCCCCCCTCTGTGCGTACCCCTCTTTGCGTTCCCAGAAGCTGGAGCCTGTACAGAAGTGTAGCCAGAGCCTGGTTATATTAGTTCTATTAGGAAGGAAAGTTCACCTGCAAAACTGTTTAGTCACTAACATAAACCACTAGGAAATATAACATTAGTCACATAGGTCTGAACTGGGGCTGTTCTGGAAGAGTGGGGGGGGTTGGAGGAGACTGAATGAGGTCTGCATGGATACACGAGCTGGAGGTTCAGCCGGGGCCTTAGTCGGGGTAGGAGCCCGAGGTGTACGGGAGTGAAGCAGGGGACGGAGCCTCAGCCGGTGTCGGAGATGGTTCGGCAGGACCGGACCATAGACGGCGTCGGAGCCCAACCCGGGTCCGGAGCCTCAGCTGGCGAATTGTTACTGTGCAGCGTTTGTGAACCTCAGGAACAAGCATTGCGAGTGCCACTCCTCTGGAGGCGTGGCTTCGGAGGACGTCTGAAGAAAGGGGTTTGGACTTTTTGAACTGAGTATTTCAAAATGTAGCTTGCTCGAACCGTTTTTTCTAAGATCTCAGACCCCACCTTTAAGCTACAAACATAAGAAGGCAATAGTCCAAGTATGGCCTTGTAAATAAAGGTGAATGTGTGCTGCCCATAGAGTTAGAGGAATGGTAAAGCGTGTTCAGTTTCACTGTCACTTTGACAATCACCCCCCCCCAATGAAACCGCTTCCGTGTTTGTTGCTGCTGCGGCCATAATGCAGCTGCGTGGAGCTCAGGTTCCAACAATGCACGTCATGACAAATTTCTGAAAATGCCCAAGTGACCTACGGCTCTGTTTGGAAGCAAATGGATTGTTTATGGTGGAGGACACTTAGAAATTATTCACGGTGAGGGAAGAGATTCAGGTGCGTAATCACAGAAGACTTATGGATTTCTGATACTTACGCTATGACTGGGGTTTTACAGATTTGGTGAAAAATTGGTGACTAAAGTCATATGCAGCTTTAAAGATGTTTATGAACAGACTCTGACAATTCAAGGTAGAGACAGCAACGGAGATGAGGGAGATGGACACAGGGAAACGGAGGAACACTGGTCCAACACAGAGATGAAAAGAGACAGTGGGGAGTGTGAAGAAACAGAGACAATCACAGACAGGAAAGAAGATATAAGAGACATTTATAGTGGACATTCAAGGTAAAGACAGACAACCAGACATGGAACAAGACAAAGGATTAGTAGTCTTCATATTTCAGACAGTGTGAGTTCAGATACGGATGTGAGGACACGGAGCGGATTCCACACAGATGTCGTTGTCAGCTCCCTCATAACAGCGGTGACAGAGGTACAAAAGAGGTACAGCTCTGGATGGAATAATAGGTCACTATGGTTCAGTCCATTGTCACTGATACCTGATCTAGATTTTAATTCTGTGTTGGGGCTGATCCCTGACACAAAATATTGGATCGGAGCATCCATAGTCAAAATAGACTGACAGTTGGCAGAAATGGTCGAATGTGTGAAAACAAAAACTCCAATGCAATTCCAAATTTTCCATCAGCCAATGGCTGGTGTGTCGTTTTTTTTTTTACACGCCAAACAAATTTTTTACTCCCCATTGGCACTTGTCGGGTGTCAATTTTATACCCTGCCTGTCAGTGTCTGATCTTAAGGCTGATGGGTGTTTGTAGACTTTAACCAGGTATTTTAACCTTCTGTGTCTTGTTTCGTCCACTCACAGATCAGCAGAAACTCATGTTTAATGGCAGACGACTGGAAGAAAACCGTCCATTGTCTGCATATGAGATCCAACAGGCGTCTGTCGTCCACATGATGATTCACAAACACAACAATGTCACTGTCATTGTGAAAACAATAACAGGAAAATCATTTTATATTGACCTTGACATTTGTGACACTGTGGAGAATCTGAAAGTGAAGATACAGGACAAAGAAGGCGTCCCTGTCGGTGGGTAGACACACCTGGACACACGACATAGTTAAATGAATCAATGTGTAAATGTATGATATTAGTGGAATCATGTGGTGGAAACTCATTCATTAATTTTCTTTTTTGTGTTTTAATCTTTAAATTCAGACCAGATGCAGCTCATATTTGCAGAAGAGCAACTGAAAGACGAAAGGACAGTATCTGACTGTGGAATAAAACATCTGACCATCGTTCATCTAATGCTTCGCTTATGTGGTGGTAATGATGGAGGAAAGGAGGAAGAAGAGGAAGAAAAAGAAGACAAAGATGAAGAGGATGTGGGTGAGAACAGAAGCAGAAGCATGAGTCTGGACAACTTGGCCAGATTTTTTTGATGCTCTGTTCAGGTTCATACAGGATGTGGTTCTGGTTGGTCTCAGAACCACTTGTTCAGTCTGAAACTCCCTCTGGGTATTTAGTATTTATTTATTTAGTTACAGAACAGTGTGTATTGGCATTAGTTGCAAAGAAAAGATGCGTGTACCAGATTTAGCAGAGAAGCCAATTTCCATCCATTGTCCTGGACAAATGACCAACATAATAAAACATCCCATGGATTATGAAGTATTAATAAACTGGAAGAAAACTGTCAATGACAGATATAGGAAAGTATGCTCAGGCTGAACGGTTACAAATACATACAAGGGGCTTACATTCTAAAAGGACAATAACATTTCCTAGAATAAGATATGAAAGAAGAAGAAGAAGACAGAAAAAAAAGAATAAAATTCTCCAAACAGTCGAAGCCTAGACTCAGATTGATTTTTGATTGATCCATAACTGGAGTATGACATGATTTAACAGAGCATCGAAACCCACCACCAGCACCAACCTGCTCATTCAGTCACATTTCACTGTGTGCTCACAATGTGTAATGAGGTTGTTATTTAAAATGTCAGTGGTCTTCGTAAAATTGGAATAGAACGCGTAAAAAAGAGAATAAGGGCAGTCATAGAAAAAATGAATTGATTCTAATTCTTGATTAGAAAATGTACAACAATTTTTCTGCATCTAAATATTTACAACAGAATAGGTTGGTGGGTTATGTAATATGTGGTATTTTAATATAGGTTTATGAAAAAGGAAACGTGGAAGGGACAGTGGTGACATTTGTTCCTGTTTGAAGTCGCATAACAGTAAAAGTGAAAGTATTTTCTGTCTGCTTATCGGAACAGAAAAGGTCAAGATGGACTTCACAGTGTCTGTCAAAACGGTGACAGGACAGAGACATAAGGTGGACGTCCGTTCATCCGACACGGTCCAGGCCCTCAGGATCCGGCTTCAAGTCCAGACCAGGGTCCCCACCGGTAGGTGAAAACGGAGACCCCAGCCTGTGTCCAACCAAGTCCCAAGCCCAGGCCTCGAACAAGGTTCTGGACCAGGCCTGGGATCTGGACCTGGACCAGGATCAGGCCTAGGTCCTGCAGATGAAAACACACATTACTTAAAGTTCCATTCGGTTTTTTGTTGTGGTTCTTATCGCGTGGTGTGTGTCCTGTGTTCTTTGTCCACATCCAGAACACATGTGCATCACCTTTGAGGACAAGATTTTGGAAGATGGACGCAAACTGTCTGAGTACAGAATCCAACCGAAGTCCATGCTATACCTGTGGATCCAGCCCCAGGAAACTGGTCTGACCTTCACCGTGAAGACGGAGATGGGAACCAAACATAAGGTCCACATGAGCTCCCTGGATCCAGTCAAGACATTGAAATTAATTCTGCAGGAAATAATACAATGTCCAACTAGTGAGTATGAAAAGTCCAGGTCCTGGACTGAGCTGTTGGTTTAGATCAGGACTCAGGAACCTTCACCATCAGAGGACAAAACATTGTTTATGCTTTTATATATATATATATATATATATATATATATATATATATATATATATATATATATATATATATATATATATATATATATATATATGTGTGTGTGTGTGTGTGTATATATATATGTGTGTGTGTGTGTGTGTGTGTATATATATATATACATGTGTGTATATACAGGGTGGGGAAGCAAAATTTACAATGAACATTTAGTTGTTTTTTCTCAGCAGGCACTACGTCAGTTGTTCTGAAACCAAACATATATTGATGTCATAATCATACCTAACACTATTATCCATACCTTTTCAGAAACTTTTGCCCATATGAGTAATCAGGAAAGCAAACGTCAAAGAGTGTGTGATTTGCTGAATGCACTCGTCACACCAAAGGAGATTTCAAAAATAGTTGGAGTGTCCATAAAGACTGTTTAGAATGTAAAGAAGAGAATGACTATGAGCAAAACTATTACCAGAAAGTCTGGAAGATACTATTAAAGAAGAATGGGAGAAGTTGTCACCCGAATATTTGAGGAACACTTGCGCAAGTTTCAGGAAGCGTGTGAAGGCAGTTATTGAGAAAGAAGGAGGACACATAGAATAAAAACATTTTCTATTATGTCAATTTTCTTGTGGCAAATAAATTCTCATGACTTTCAATAAACTAATTGGTCATACACTGTCTTTCAATCCCTGCCTCAAAATATTGTAAATTTTGCTTCCCCACCCTGTACACACACACACACACACGACATACTGTATGTAAGTAATAAGTAATGCAAGTATGTAAGTACTACTACTACCACTACTACTAATAATGATAATACTAATAATAATAACTAGAAAAGCACTTGCAGACCTCCTCTAAGACAGATCAGCCCCCCCGCTAGTATCAACATTTCCTGATTTCAAAGTCATAAATTATGCTGTGAATATTATGTGTCTGGCATAAAACATCTCCAAAATGTTGTTATTCAAAAATGGTTAATAATTAAAAAAACAGAAAAAGTAAATGTTCTTAAACTAGAGGTTATTACCTTTAAATGAGATGTAACGGATTAATTTAGTCCTCGAGGTTCTTCAGTTCTAAGCGTTGGAACTTGTTAAATAGGAGAATACTGACACTAATTATGTGGACGATAATACTGTACCTGTCAGTGTCTGATGTTAAGGCTGATGGGTGTTTGTAGAATCTAACCAGGTATTTTAACCTTCTGTCTTGTTTCATCCACTCACAGATCAGCAAGAACTCATGTTTAATGGCAGGCGACTGGAAGACAACCGCCCATTGTCTGAATACAGGATCCAACAGGCGTCTGTCGTCCACATGATGATTCGCAACCCCAACAATATTGTTGTCTTTGTGAAAACACTGACAGGAAAAAGAATTGATTTAGACCTTGACATTTGTGACACTGTGAAGAATCTGAAGGCAAAGATATGGGACAAAGAAGGCTTCCCTGTCGGTGGGTAGAAACACCTGGACACATGACATAGTTAAATGAATCATTTATGTATCAATGTGTGATATTAGTGGAATCATGTGGTGGAAACTCATTCACTAATTTTCTGTTTTGTGTTTTAATCTTTAAATTCAGACCAGATGCGGCTCGTATTTGTAGGAAAGCAACTGGAAGACAAAAGAACAGTATCTGATTATAGAATAGAACACATGTCCACCGTTCATCTAGTTCTTCGCCTCCGTGGTTATGGTTACATAATGGAGGAAGAAGAAGAGGACGAAGAAGACGATGAGGATGTGGGTGAGAACAAAGGCAGACGCAGGAGTATGGAAGAGTTGGCCGACTTTAACCGCTAGAAACCTTGGTCGTGTCAGATCTGTTGATTTTTTTTTAACCTCTATTTAACCAGGAAAAAAGATCCCATTAAGATTAAGAACCTCTTTTCCAAGAGAGTCCTGGCCTAGAGGCAGCATGAAATACAACACACAGTTACAACATAGAATAATTTACAAGATAAGTCAAACTATGAAAAACAAGTGCAAGATATTTGAGTTAGTCTGTCGCACTTTGAGTTTGGATTTAAAAGCATTCAAAGAGATCAATGGATGCTCTATTCAGGTCCATACAGGTTGTGGTTGTGGTTGGTTTCAGAACCACTTGTGCAATCTGAAACTCCCTCTGGTCCATTTACATCAGAGCGTCGTCTTTATCTGTGAACTGGACAAAACACATAAAGAACTGACTAATGAAACTGGAACCACTAAGCACTACATCATAGTTCTGTATCAGGGGAATCCATAAACATTTATTTTTTTTCCTTATTTAAAGGTGAAGTTAATTTATTATCCCTGTGGGGAAATTCAGCCTCTGCATTTTACCCATAATGCACAGACAGTTGCTGGAATTGACATTAGCATTAGCATTAGCACACATTTGGAGCAGTGAGCTGCCATTGGAGGTGTTAAGAGACCAACTCCAGATCTACATCAGCACCATTTTTCTATTAAATTATATGTCAAAATATATGTTTATTATATATGATTTGTTGTAAACTTCATCCACTTCCTCTGCTCTTTATATATTTACTGATGTAACTGTGGTGTAATGTTCATTGTCTTGGGTTTTGTCTATTTCCAGTGTGTTGCTTTAGCCATCCTCTACAGCTTCCACTGTTTCCTATTAATAATACATGTTTTATTTTGTACAGATGTCAAAGAATGAAGTAAATCAGATTAACAGGTATACATGCATGAAGACATGGGAATACTGGGGACAAATCTGGGTGTGTTAATCTGATTTCTCATAATCAGATTACTGCTGTTATCATATTATACTGTTTACATCAAACACCAAAAATCAGATACCAATCAGTTAGGATTATTATTTGATTTCCGTGAATGTAAACTTCGCGTACATATTCTGAAAGAAATCCAATAATAGACTGAAACGTCTAAACATCTGATTATGGTATTTCTGAAGTGCATGTAAACACATCAGATCTGATTATTACACTTGTCTGATTAACAGTTTTTGGATTTTTATGGTTGTGTAAACAGACTCAGTCTCTATCAAGTGAAATCTTGGTGCCAAATCTGCTGGTGTTGGTTTGATAAATGTTTGAATTTTGTATAATGTTATTAAAATATCTATTCACATGCTCTATTGCTGTTAAAATGACCCACTGTGGTACCTCCACTAACCAAAATGTTAAATGCTAAATATTCCTTCAGTTCCGTTTTATTCATGTTTTAAAGTCGCGAAGTTCTATCAGTATGTGCAGAGGGTGATGGGAGATTAAAGAAGAGAAATGTTAAATCTATATTTTTTTTTGTGCATTGTAAAAAAAAAATAAAAAAAAAATCCTGCTAATTTGTTAGTGGTTTAATAAACAGTTTGTATCAGATCCATCGATTTCATTTCACAGAATGAAACAAAAAAAAAAATTAAAATCACACTTTGTTCTAAACAGGAAATATCAGCTTCCACCAACTCCTCTGAAGGTGAGTGAATCCTGTTATTTAAATTGTCACATAGTGGATATTATTTTCTGTTAATCTAACGGTGTGTTTGTGAATTCCATAGATTTCAAGTCTGTGTTTTTAGGTTCTTTCAGCTCATGTTCATCCTTTTGCTGCTGATGAAGAAGACGCTGCTGTGATTCCTTCTCTTCTCCAGGATTGGACTCGTCATGAACTGATGCTGGTTTGTTGTAAATAGAACATTGTGAGTTGATCTGCAGACTGGTGTGTAGGTGCATCTGTACATCAGACTGATCCTGCTGTGGGTTCTTTTCTAATGTTTCAGATGGTGGTGGTGGTTACACATGGTTTAACTACGTCTGTGTTTGGTTTGACACGTTCACATCTTCATATCGTTGATAACAGACCTTCATTGTATTTAATTATCGTATAAATCCCAGACCACATTAGTGACACAAATTTAGATTTCACAACCTCTGATGTGCTTTGACTTGAATTAAACAAAATGACTCAAATATATTACATTCTAATTCATTCTCTAAATATTCATCCATTCAACAGATTTGAGGAAAAGTTGGAACAATTTAGAGCAATAGTCAGGTGGTTTAGTGAAATTACCGTTACTGGATGGACTGAAGCACCATTTTTGGCACAATGTTTCCTCTGGGTCTATGAAAGAATATTAACCGAGGAGCCCCTGGAAATGTTTCTGTAAAATAATATCTTCCAAAATATTCAACACCAATGATAAAGGTGAAAGAAAGGTTGTTATTTTGTGAACAACTAAAGATAGTGTTATTCTTGAGAATCCTGAAAAGTAATATCTATTCTTAGATGCAGACCACATGACGTTGTGTGTTTTGGGAGAAGCTTTTGAAATGTCTCATGGGCTTCTAGGCTAAAATCCTTTCTTAGAGTCTGAAGAAGCCTCATGCATAATATGAAGCTTTTATCCACCTGGTAACAGTAACTTAGAAAAATACTATTAAGCCACCTGACTACAAACAATGAAATGAAACTGATGTCAACAGGTGCTTTTCGTCCAGATTTGGATTTGATCCTGATTTTGTGTTTATTGTTTTTTTTTTGTCTAGTTAGTCTTTTTTCTCACTTTCTGTCTTTTTGACTCTTCCACTGACACTATTCATTCTTTTTTTCTTGTCCGAACCCCTAATCATTCAATCAATCAATCTAAGTTTTTCTATAGCACTTTATAACAACATGAAGAAGACCAAAATGCTTTACATCTAAAAACATGATTAAATTATAAGATAGAAACAGTTCAGTCAAATACCATAAATATGCATAAATCAATAAGACATAATACACACTGATTAAAAAAGACCACAGATTCAAACCTAATAGTGTCTCAGCACCAATGGTTCAAAGCCAGTCTGAACAGGTGTGTCTTTAACCTGGACTTGAACAGGGGCAGGTCAGGAGGCAGCCAGTTCCACAGTTTTGGTGCAGCAACAGAAAATGAACAATCACCCCATTGTTTACACCTAAGACGTTGAATTTTGCGTAAATGTTTTAATATTTTATGTTAAATACATCTTGTAGAACATTTAATCTAAATAAGAAAAAAACTTAAAAAAAAACAAACAAAAAAAACCAAAACAAAAAAAACAACAACACACAAACAAACTAGAGAATAAAAAAGGCTAAAATAGATGAAGTGATTCTGATTCTTGATTAGAAAATGTACAAGTATTTTCAGTACCTAAATATTTAGAACAGGTTGGTGGGGTATGTGTTATCATTATATATTATTTGAATATGCGTTTATGACATGTGGGAGGGACAGTGGTGACCTTTGTTCCTTGTTCAAGTCACATCAAAGTGAAAGTATTTCCTTGGTCTTTGTACTGGGACAGAAACGGTCAAGATGCGCTTCCAAGTGATTGAAAATTTGCCACGGCGAACATATAATGTGGCCGTCCGTTCATCTAAGACGGTCCATGAACTCAAGATCCGGCTTCAACGAGAGACTAGTATCCCCATGGGTAAGTAGAGACACCGAGACCACGGCCCGGGTCCACACCAAGGCCCAGGCCCCAGGACCTGGTCGTCGGATCAGGCCCAGGCTCCGGGACTAGGTCCAGATCCCGCAGATGAAAACACACATTACTCCTGGTTTCGTTCGGTGTTTTGTTGTAGTTCTGATTTTGTGGTGTCCTGTGTTCTGTCCACATCCAGAACGCATGCGCATCGGCTTTGAGGGCAAGACACTGGAGGATGAATACAAACTGTCTGAGTCTGGAATCCGGTCTAAGTCCGTCCTAAACCTGTCTGGAACTGGTCTGACCTTCACTGTGAAGACGGAGATGGGAACCGAACATGAGGTCTGCACGAGCTCCTCGGATCTGGTCAAGACGTTGAAATTAATTCTGCAGAAAAAAACAAAATGTCCAACAAGTGAGTATGAAAAGTCCAGGTCCTGGACTGAGCTGTTGGTTTAGATCAGAACCTTAACCATCAGAGGACAAAACATCTGACATTTATGTATGATTCTACATTCCATCTGTGTGTGTGTGTGTGTGTGTGTGTGTATGAATACATTTATATATATATATATATGTATATACACACACATATATATATATATATATATATATATATATATATATATATATATATATATATATATATTCGATTAGGGCTGTCAAAATTAACACGTTAATGCAGATTAATCCATCATCATGATAAATCTGATTACAAATTTTAACACAATTAACCCATCTGCAGCACAAAATGACACTGAACATCTCTAGCAACACATTTGGGTCAGTTTGTCCAAGTAGAGTTACTGTTGCCCATGTACAGGCAGCAGAACCAACCCATAAAGATGGAAGACACTAAAGAGCATGTTGGTCCTCTGGATGGAAATATGAGGACAAAAAAACCAAGACAGAACAGTTGTTTACATTTGTTTTGTTGAAACAGTTGAAGGTGTTTCATAGACATGGTCAGTGCATATATATTGCTTTCTTTCTGGAGTCAGTTTGCTCATACAAAATGAATGGGATTAATATAGATTAAAAATGAATATTATTTTATATATATCTCCGACCAGCATGTGGAGGTTTACAGAGAACACACCAACGAGAACAAATACAAATAATGGAAATGTTCACCAAATGGTCTTTTTTCATGCAGATTTTTACACTTTGACAGTGTAAGAATGACTTTGACCTACAAAAATATAAACCAAATATCCCAGTGTTAGAAAAAATAAAAATTTATTCCCATATGGTTTGACCCAGTTTATCCACTTTAGACGAAGAAACGGAGCTAAATCAATAAGAAGCCAAAACAAAATCAACACCAGAGATCAATAAAACTGGTAAAAATATTCAAGTCAGTTACTATTTGACAATATCTAATCTGTTATCTGTAATAGAGCCTGATTAATCGGGCCAATGATAGCGTATCACCGATTAATCAGCATGGGTCAATATGTAACTCCGATATTAACTTTTGTGCTGCACATAGGTTCTGTTGCTCTTGTGTTTTGTTTTGTTTTTTTTTTTGTATTTTATTTAATCATTATTTAACCAGGAAAAAAGTCCCATTGAGATTAAGAACCTCTTTTTCAAGGGAGTCCTGGGTAAGAGGCTGCATGAAATACAACACACAGTTACAACATACAAAAATTTACAGGACAAGTCAAACTATGAAAAAGAAATGCAAGATATTGAGTTAGTCTGTGGCACTTTAAGTTTGGATTTAAAAGCATTTAAGGAGATCTGACAATCCCGGACCCTCCCGTGCAGTAGCAAGAGGCAAAGAAGCTGCTTCCATGTTTGTTGCCACTGTGGCCTTAATGCAGCTGCGTGCAGCTCAGCTTCCCACAATGCACGTCGTGACAAATTTCCATAAATGCCCGAGTGACCTACCGGCTCTGTTTGGAAACAAATGGATTGTTTATGGTGGAGTACACTTTGAAATTGTTCGCCATGAGGGAAGAGATTCAGGTGAGTAATCATGGAAAGACTTGTGGATTCATGATACTTAGGCTATGACTGGGGTTTTACAGATTTGATGAAAAATTGGTGACAAAAGTCATACGCAGCTTTAAAGATGTGTATGAGCACAGACTCCAACAAGTCAAGGTATGATGAAACTTCAGAAGAACTTTTCAAAGACAGAAACAGAGAAAAATAGGAGATGAGGGAGATGGACACAAGGAAACGGAGGAACACTGGTCCGACACAGAGATGAAGAGACAGTGGAGAATGTGAAGAAATGGAGACAATCACAGACAGGAGGAAGATAAAAGAGACATTTATAGTGGACATTTAAAGAAAAGACAGACAACCAGACATGGAACACTAGATTTTAATTCTGTGTTGGGGCTGATCCCTGATATAAATATCGGATCGGAGCATCCATAGTCAAAATAGACTGACAGTTGGCAGAAATGGTTGAATGTGTGAAAACAAAAACTCCAATGCAATTCCAAATTTTCCATCAGCCAATGGCTGGTGTGTCATTTTTTTTTTACACGGCAAATTAATTTTTTACTCCCCATTGGCGCTTGTCGGGTGTTAATTTTATGCCCTGCCTGTCAGTGTCTGATCTTAAGGCTGATGGGTGTTTGTAGACTTTAACCAGGTATTTTAACCTTCTGTGTCTTTTTTCGTCCACTCACAGATCAGCAGAAACTCATGTTTAATGGCAGACGACTGGAAGAAAACCGTCCATTGTCTGCATATGAGATCCAACAGGCGTCTGTCGTCCACATGATGATTCACAAACACAACAATGTCACTGTCATTGTGAAAACAATAACAGGAAAATCATTTTATATTGACCTTGACATTTGTGACACTGTGGAGAATCTGAAAGTGAAGATACAGGACAAAGAAGGCGTCCCTGTCGGTGGGTAGAAACACCTGGACACATGACATAGTTAAATGAATCAATGTGTAAATGTATGATATTAGTGGAATCATGTGGTGGAAACTCATTCATTAATTTTCTGTTTTGTGTTTTAATCTTTAAATTCAGACCAGATGCAGCTCATATTTGCAGAAGAGCAACTGAAAGACGAAAGGACAGTATCTGACTGTGGAATAAAACATCTGACCATCGTTCATCTAATGCTTCGCTTATGTGGTGGTAATGATGGAGGAAAGGAGGAAGAAGAGGAAGAAAAAGAAGACAAAGATGAAGAGCATGTGGGTGAGAACAGAAGCAGAAGCATGAGTCTGGACAACTTGGCCAGATTCGTTGATGCTCTGTTCAGGTTCATACAGGATGTGGTTCTGGTTGGTCTCAGAACCACTTGTTCAGTCTGAAACTCCCTCTGGGTATTTAGTATTCATTTATTTAGTTACAGAACAGTGTGTATTGGCATTAGTTGCAAAGAACAAGATGCGTGCATCAGATTTAGCAGAGAAACAAATTTCCATCCATTCTCCTGGACAAATGACCAACATAATAAAACATCCCATGGATTATGAAGTATTAATAAACTGGAAGAAAACTGTCAATGACAGATATAGGAAAGTATGTTCAGGCTGAATGGTTACAAATACATACAAAGGGCTTACATTCTAAAAGGACAATAACATTTCCTAGAATAAGAATAAGATATGAAAGAAAGAAGGAGAGAGAGAGAGAGAGAGAAAAAAAAGAATAAATAAATTCTCCACACAGTTGAAGCCTAGACTCAGACCCAGTTCAGGTTCAGAAGGATCTGAATTAATTTATTTAACTCAAATATCATTAGTTTCCATGTAGTTACTGTGAAGGTCAACTTTTCTGTTGCTGGTACTAACAGCTGCAGTATTAGTAGATCTACTGTTAGTACTTGGAATAGTAGTATTATCAGCTATGTGTATTTGTACTAGTTTTTGGTAGTTCTGGTAGTATCAGCAGTTCTAGTTTACAGAACTGTTATAGTTAGAGCCAGAGCACTGGCCATGCAATGGCCTGCACAGGCCTTATTGCAGTTACTTTGTTTATTATTACACCTTTTCCTTCACATTTTTGAGGACATGAACATGTGCAAAAAGTCAGGTTTTTTGTTTTTTTTTGTTTCTGAAATTCAATCCGACAAGCCTTAACAAGTTGATGATACAAGTTGATGGTCAGGGCTGGATGGCAAATTCTGATGCTCACCATGAAAAATGCAACTGTTTTAACTTTAACATTTTTCATCTACTCTAAACCAAACTTCACATATTTGATAATAGTCCTGCCCTGAACAAAATGACATAAAAATATTGAATCTGACTCATAGCACCACCTATTGGTGGACAATGGAAGTCACATCTAAGTCAGTATTACAACATCCTCTGTCATGTCACACCTCCAGACCTTTATATTCCTGCGTTTGTAAAACCCTTCGACTGTGACCCACCCTGAGTTGTGTGGGTGTGCGAAGGCCCGTCATAACTGCTCAGTTACTAGTTCAGTTTGTTGTTGCATCCATGTGTTACACACTGCCCCCCCCGTACTCGAAAGAACTCCAATAACAAACTGAAACATCTGTACCAGGAATTTTCAATAGTGGTATTTTTGAAGTGCATGTAAATGCATCAGATCTGATTATTACAGTTATCTGATTAACAGTTATTAGATTTTTATGGTCATGCAAAGTGGCTTCATTCCAATCAAGCAAAAATGTTGGTGCTAAATTTGCAGTGTGATGGTCTGATAAATGTTGGAATTTTGCATAATGTTAAAATATCTCTTTACCTGCTCTACTACTGTTAAAATGACCCTCTGTTGTACTTTAATTATTCAACATGTATGACAGAAACACATGGAATGTAGAGTTTTTTGATTGATCCATAACTGGAGTATGACATGATTTAACAGCGCATCGAAACCCACCACCAGCACCAACCTGCTCATTCAGTCACATTTCACTGTGTGGTCACAATGTGTCATGAGGCTGTTATTTAAAATGTCAGTGGTATTCCTTAAATTGGAATAGAATGCATTAAAAAGAGAATAAGGGCAGTAAATGATGATTACAGAAGTGATTCTGATTCTTGATTAGAAAATGTACAACAATTTTCAGCATCTAAATATTTTGAACAGAATAGGTTGGTGGGTTATGTAATATGTGGTATTTTAATTTAGGTTTATGAAACAGGAGACGTGGAAGGGACAGTGGTGACATTTGTTCCTGTTTGAAGTCGCATAACAGTAAAAGTGAAAGTATTTTCTCTGTCCTCTTATCGGGATAGAAAAGGTCAAGATGGACTTCACAGTGTCTGTCAAAACAGCGACAGGACAGAGACATAAGGTGGACGTCCGTTCATCCGACACGGTCCAGGCCCTCAGGATCCAGCTTCAAGTCCAGACCAGGGTCCCCACCGGTAGGTGAAAACAGAGACCCTGGCCCAGGTCCACACCAAGTCCCAGGCCCAGGCCTTGGACAAGGTTCATGACCAGGCCTGGGATTTGGACCTGGACCAGGATCAGGCCCAGGTCCCAGGTCCCAGGATCAGGCCTAGGTCCTGCAGATGAAAACATGCATTACTCCCAGTTCCATTTGGTGTTTTGTTGTGGTTCTTATTGCGTGGTGTGTGTCCTGTGTTCTTTGTCCACATCCAGAACACATGTGCATCACCTCTGAGGACAAGATATTGGAAGATGGACACAAACTGTCTGAGTACAGAATCCAACCGAAGTCTGTCCTATACCTGTGGATCCAGCCCCAGGAAACTGGTCTGACCTTCAATGTTAAGACTGAGATGGGAACCAAACATGAGGTCCACATGAGCTCCCTGGATCCAGTCAAGACGTTGAAATTAATTCTGCAGGAAATAACAAAATGTCCAATCAGTGAGTACGAAAAGTCCAGGTCCTGGACTGAGCTGTTGGTTGAGATCAGGACTCAGGAACCTTCACCATCAGAGGACAAAACATCTGACATTTATTTATGATTATATATATGCATCCTACTATAGTGCACGTTCTGTGTCCGTCTGGCGTCCCATGTCCAATTGATGTTGCAGCACAGGAGGGCGTTTGTACGGGTTTTCCTCAGCCTTCACAGACCCGATT
>NC_043974.1:36105993-36200993 GCF_902148855.1 Sphaeramia orbicularis | reverse complement strand
ATCAGGGGAATCCATAAACATTTATTTTTTTTCCTTATTTAAAGGTGAAGTTAATTTATTATCCCTGTGGGGAAATTCAGCCTCTGCATTTTACCCATAATGCACAGACAGTTGCTGGAACTGACATTAGCATTAGCATTAGCACACATTTGGAGCAGTGAGCTGCCATTGGAGGTGTTAAGAGACCAACTCCAGATCTACATCAGCACCATTTTTATATGAACCTATATGTCAAAATATATGTTTATTATATATGATTTGTTGTAAACTTCATCCACTTCCTCTGCTCTTTATATATTTACTGATGTAACTGTGGTGTAATGTTCATTGTCTTGGGTTTTGTCTATTTCCAGTGTGTTGCTTTAACCATCCTCTACAACTTCCACTGTTTCCTATTAATGATACATGTTTTATTTTGTACAGATGTCAAAGAATGAAGTAAATCAGATTAACAAGTATTCGTGCATGAAGACATGGGAATACTGGGGACAAATCTGGGTGTGTTAATCTGATTTCTCATAATCAGATTACTGCTGTTATCATATTATACTGTTTACATCAAACACCAAAAATCAGATACCAGTCAGTTTGGATTATTATTTGATTTCTGTGAATGTAAACTTTGCGTACATATTCTGAAAGAAATCCAATAATAGACTGAAACGTCTAAACATCTGATTATGGTATTTCTGAAGTGCATGTAAACGCATCAGATCTGATTATTACAGTTATCTGATTATTAACAGTTTTTGGATTTTTATGGTTGTGTAAACAGACTCAGTCTCTATCAAGTGAAATCTTGGTGCCAAATCTGCTGGTGTTGGTTTGATAAGTGTTTGAATTTTGTATAATGTCATTAAAATATCTATTCACATGCTCTATTGCTGTTAAAATGACCCACTGTGGTACCTCCATTAACCAAAATGTTAAATGCTAAATATTCCTTCAGTTCCGTTTTATTCATGTTTTAGAGTCGCAAAGTTCTATCAGTATGTGCAGAGGATGATGGGAGATTAAAGAAGAGAAATGTTAAATGTATATTTTTTTGTGCATTGTTAAAAAAAAAAAAATCCTGCTAATCTGTTAGTAGTTAAATAAACAGTTTGTATCAGATCCATCAGTTTCATTTCACAGAATAAAACCAAAAAAAATTAGAATCACACTTTGCTCTAAACAGGAAATATCAGCTTCCACCAACTCCTCTGAAGGTGAGTGAATCCTGTTATTTAAATTGTCACATAGTGGATATTATTTTCTGTTAATCTAAGGGTGTGTTTGTGAATTCCATAGATTTCAAGTCTGTGTTTTTAGGTTCTTTCAGCTCATGTTCATCCTTGTGCTGCTGATGAAGAAGACGCTGCTGTGATTCCTTCTCTTCTCCAGGATTGGACTCGTCATGAACTGATGCTGGTTTGTTGTAAATAGAACATTGTGAGTTTATCTGCAGACTGGTGTGTAGGTGCATCTGTACATCAGACTGATCCTGCTGTGGGTTCTTTTCTAATGTTTCAGATGGTGGTGGTGGTTACACATGGTTTAACTACATCTGTGTTTGGTTTGACACGTTCACATCTTCATATCGTTGATAACGGACCTTCATTGTATTTAATTATCGTATAAATCCCAGACCACATTAGTGACACAAATTTAGATTTCACAACCTCTGATGTGCTTTGACTTGAATTAAACAAAATGACTCAAATATATTACATTATAATTCATTCTCTAAATATTCATCCATTCAACAGATTTGAGGAAAAGTTGGAACAATTTAGAACAATAGTCAGGTGGCTTAGTGAAATTACCATTACTGGTTGGATCAAAGCACCATTTTTGGCACAATGTTTCCTCCTGGTCTATGAAAGAATATTAACCGAGGAGCCCCTGGAAATGTTCCTGAAAAATACTATCTTCCAAAATATTCAACACCAATGATATAAGTGAAAGAAAGGTTGTTATTTTGTGAACAACTAAAGATAGTGTTATTCTTGAGACTCCTGAAAAGTAATATCTATTCTTAGATGCAGACCACATGACACTGTGTGTTTTGGGAGAAGCTTTTGAAATGTCTCATGGGCTTCTAGGCTAAAATCCTTTGTTAGAGTCTGAAGAAGCCTCATGCACAATATGATGCTTTAATCCACCTGATAACAGAAACTACAAGCAATGAAATGAAACTGATGTCAACAGGTGCTTTTAGTCCAGATTTGGATTTGATCCTGATTTTTATGTGTTTATTGTTTATTTTTTCTTGCCTAGTTAGTCTTTTTTTCTCACTTTGTCTTTTTGAAACTTTCACTGACAATATTCATTCTCTTTTTTCTTGTCTGAACCCCTAACCTATCTTCTCTGGTCTGCCTAAAAAGTCTATCCGACGACCTCAACTGATCCAGAATGCTGCTGCTCGAGTCCTCACTAAGACCAAGAGAGTGGACCACATCAGTCCAGTTCTGAGGTCTCTACACTGGCCACCTGTCTCTCAGAGAATAGACTTTAAAATTCTCTTGCTAGCATATAAAGCACTGAATGGTTTAGGCCCAAAATACATCAGAGACCTTCTAGTCCAGTATGAACCATCCAGACCACTCAGGTCATCTGGTTCAGGTCTGCTCTGTGTTCCTAAAGTCAGAACTAAACATGGAGAATCAGTGTTCAGTTTCTATGCTCCGTATATCTGGAACAAACTACCAGAAAATATCAGGTCTGCTGAGAGTCTGAGTTCTTTTAAGTCAAGGTTAAAGACTCACCTGTTCACTGCTGCCTTTGACTAAAAGGCTTTTGACTTTTTAAATTTTAGATTCTCTTTTGAAACTCTGCACTGCAACTCCTACTTTAATATGTTTTTATTTTTATTTTTTTATTTTGTGTTGTTTTCTTACTTTCTGTTTTTAATCACCTTTTACATGTTTCTGTTATAATGTTTTAAATGTGTTTCTTTTTGTTTCTTTTATTTCAATGTCCTGTGTGAAGCACCTTGAATTGCCTTGTTGCTGAAATGTGCTATATAAATAAACTTGCCTTGCCTAATCATTCAATCAAAGTTTATTTATGTAGCACTTTATAACAACATGAAGAAGACCAAAATGCTTTACATCTAAACATATAATTAAATAAGAAGATAGAAACAGTTTAGTCAAATACCAGAAATATGCATAAATAAATAAGACACAATACACACTGATTAAAAAAGACCACAGATTCAAACCTAATAGTGTCTCAGCACTAATGGTTCAAAGCCAGTCTGAACAGGTGTGTCTTTAACCTGGACTTGAACAGGGGCAGGTCAGGAGGCAGCCAGTTCCACAGTTTTGGTGCAGCAACAGAAAATGAACAATCGCTCCTTTATTTATACCCTAAGACATTGTATTTTACGTAAATGTTTTAATATTTTATTTTAAATAAATCTTGAATAACATTTAATCTAAACAAGATGGATTTTAAATTTTTAAACAAAAACTTAAAAAAAAAAAAAAACTTTAGAGAATTAAAAAAAGGCTAAAATAAGAAGTGATTCTGATTCTTGATTAGAAAATGTACAAGTATTTTCAGTACCTAAATATTTAGAACAGGTAGGTGGGGTATGTGTTATCATGTAGTATTTGAATATGCGTTTATGACATGTGGGAGGGACAGTGGTGACGTTTGTTCCTGGTTGAAGTCATGTCAAAGTGAAAGTATTTTCTTGGTCTTTGTACTGGGACAGAAACGGTCAAGATGCGCTTCAAAGTGACTGAAAAGTCGACACTGCGAACACATAATGTGGTCGTCCATTCATCTAAGACAGTCCACGACCTCAAGATCCGGCTTCAAAGAAAGACTAGTATCCCCATCGGTAAGTAGAGACACCGAGACCACGGCCCCGCAGATGAAAACACACATTCCTCCTGGTTCCTCATGGTGTTTTGTTGTGGTTCTTATATGAGGGGGTCCTGTGTTCTGTCCACATCCAGAACGCATGCGCATCAGCTTTGAGGGCAAGACACTGGAAGATGAATGCAAACTGTCTGAGACTGGAATCCAGCCGAGGACCGACCTATGCAGGTCTGAAACTAGTCAGACCTTCACTGAGAAGAAGGTGACGTTGCTATACCTGTCTGAAACTGATCTGACCTTCACTGTGAAGACGGAGATGGGAACCGAACATGAAGTCTGCACGAGCTCCTCGGATCTGGTCAAGACGTTGAAATTAATTCTGCAGAAAAAAACAAAATGTCCAACAAGTGAGTATGAAAAGTCCAGGTCCTGGACTGAGCTGTTGGTTTAGATCAGAACCTTAACCATCAGAGGACAAAACATCTGACATTTATTTATGATTCTACATTGTGTGTGTGTGTGTATATATATATATATATATATATATATATATATATATATATATATATATATATATATATATATATGTATGTATGTATGTATGTATAT
The DNA here is from genome assembly GCF_902148855.1 of Sphaeramia orbicularis. Taxonomy (NCBI): domain Eukaryota; kingdom Metazoa; phylum Chordata; class Actinopteri; order Kurtiformes; family Apogonidae; genus Sphaeramia; species Sphaeramia orbicularis. The sequence goes on along the minus strand of NC_043974.1, from coordinate 36,196,571 downwards.
ATATATATATATATATATATATATATATATATATATATATATATATATATATAATATAAATGTGTGTGCGTGCGTGTGTGTAAACTGAGGCGTGAACTTTTTGCTGCGCATAGATTCTGTTGCTTTTATGTATGTGTATTTTGTTTTTGTTTTTTTTAATTTAACCAGGAAAAAAATCCCATTGAGATTAAGAACCTCTTTTTCAAGGGAGTCCTGGCCAAGAGGCTGCATGAAATATAACACACAGTTACAACATACAAAAATTTACAAGACAAGTCAAACTATGAAGAATAAATGCAAGATATTGAGTTAGTCTGTAGCACTTTGAGTTTGGATTTTAAAGCATTTAAATCAGTGTTTCCCAACCTTTTTTGGCTCGTGACTCCATTTTAAGATCACAAATTTCTGGCGACCCCAGACTTTCAAAACGGAGACTTTTTTTTGTTGCTAAAATTAATTTGTTTTTGATCGTGTAACAGTTTGCTATGCTATGTTACAAATAAACGTTAATTTTAGACAACATTTAGTCTATATAATGTATATTATTATGGACGGAGGCAGAAAAGCCAGGTGTAGATTATTGGACAAAGTGAGAATTTTATTTTCCTTGGTCAGGATATGTACAGTCAGTCCAGCTTGGATTTCCAAGGCTGACAATTAATACTGAACAAACCATAACTCAAACTATGAATTATGAAAGAGCTGCAGCATCTGAAACTGACCACAATGAACATTTGACAGATAAACAGAACCACAGTGCTTCAGTTTCAGCTTCAGTTTGTCATGTCTTTTATGGATTTGTGATTGTCTCTCTCAACTCACCATCTATTTTTTATTAGTAAGTTTTTTTTCTTTTTTTAATCAATTATTCGAAATTTCAGATGACCCCATATGAATTCCAGGCGACCCCATGTCCCGCCCTCAATGTTGAAAAACACTGATTTAAGGAGATCAATTCAGTCAGTTTCCAGTCTTTTAGCGACATATTCCATGTGCAAGGAGCAGAGTGATGTAACTGATCATATGATCACAGACATTAAGAATCAACACTTCTTGTTATTAAAGGTGGGGTCTGACATGTTTTTCTGGAGCATTTTTTATTATATTCCCGAAAATCCCCTTCACAACCTGATTACAACTAATTAATTAAATGCTCTAACACAAAAATTTAAAAAATCAGTCACCTGTGGAACAGGCAGGACTGAAAAAACACCATCCAATCATTTTGAGCGCCCACTCGAACTGATTGAACGGTGATATGTCTATCAAACTCAACTGCCATTCACCCCTCCCCCCTTCCCCCCTCTGTGCGTACCCCTCTTTGCGTCCTCAGAAGCTGGAGCCTTGTACAGGAAGTGTAGCCAGAGCCTGGTTATATTAGTTCTATTAGGATGGAAAGTTCACCTGCAAACTGTTTAGTCACTAACATAAACCACTAGGAAATATAACATTAGTCACATAGGTCTGAACTGGGGCTGTTCTGGAAGAGTGGGGGGGGTTGGAGGAGACTGAATGAGGTCTGCATGGATACACGAGCTGGAGGTTCAGCCGGGGCCTTAGTCGGGGTAGGAGCCCGAGGTGTACGGGAGTGAAGCAGGGGACGGAGCCTCAGCTGGTGTCGGAGATGGTTTGGCAGGACCGGACCATAGGCGGCGTCGGAGCCCAACCCGGGTCCGGAGCCTCAGCTGGAAAATTGTTGCAGTGCAGCGTTTGTGAACCCTCGGGAACAAGCATTGCGCGTGCCACTCCTCTGGAGGCGTGGCTTCGGAGGGACGTCTGAAGAAAGGGGTTTGGACTTTTGAACTGAGTATTTTCAAAATGTAGCTTGCTCGAACCGTTTTTCTAAGATCTCAGACCCCACCTTTAAGCTACAGATATAGGAAGGCAATAGTCCAAGTATGGCCTTGTAAAAAAAGGTGAATCTGTGCTGCCCATAGAGTTAGAGGAATGGTAAAGCGTGTTCAGTTTCACTGTCACTTTGACAATCACCCCCCCCCCCAATGAAACCGCTTCCGTGTTTGTTGCTGCTGCGGCCATAATGCAGTTGCGTGGAGCTCAGGTTCCAACAATGCACGTTGTGACAAATTTCCGAAAATGTCCAAGTGACCTACCGGCTCTGTTTGGAAGCAAATGGATTGTTTATGGTGGAGGACACTTAGAAATGATTCACGGTGAGGGAAGAGATTCAGGTGCGTAATCACAGAAAGACTTATGGATTTGTGATACTTAGGCTATGACTGGGGTTTTACAGATTTGGTGAAAAATTGGTGACGCAAGTCATATGCAGCTTTAAAGATGTTTATGAACACAGACTCTGACAATTCAAGGTAGAGACAGCAACGGAGAAATAGGCGATGAGGGAGATGGACACAGGGAAACGGAGGAACACTGGTCCGACACAGAGATGAAAAGAGACAGTGGGGAGTGTGAAGAAACAGAGACAATCACAGACAGGAAAGAAGATATAAGAGACATTTATAGTGGACATTCAAGGTAAAGACAGACAACCAGACATGGAACAAGACAAAGGATTAGTAGTCTTCATATTTCAGACAGTGTGAGTTCAGATACGGATGTGAGGACACGGAGCGGATTCCACACAGATGTCGTTGTCAGCTCCCTCATAACAGCGGTGACAGAGGTACAAAAGAGGTACAGCTCTGGATGGAATAATAGGTCCCTATGATTCGGTCCATTGTCACTGATACCTGATCTAGATTTTAATTCTGTGTTGGGGCTGATCCCTGACACAAAATATCGGATTGGAGCATCCATAGTCAAAATAGACTGACAGTTGGCAGAAATGGTCGAATGTGTGAAAACAAAAACTCCAATGCAATTCCAAATTTTCCATCAGCCACTGGCTGGTGTGTCGTTTTTTTTTTACATGCCAACCTAATTTTTTACTCGCCATTGGCGCTTGTCGGATGTTAATTTTATGCCCTGCCTGTCAGTGTCTGATCTTAAGGCTGATGGGTGTTTGTAGACTTTAACCAGGTATTTTAACCTTCTGTGTCTTTTTTCGTCCACTCACAGATCAGCAGAAACTCATGTTTAATGGCAGACGACTGGAAGAAAACCGTCCATTGTCTGCGTATGAGATCCAACAGACATCTGTCGTCCACATGATGATTCACAAACACAACAATGTCACTGTCATTGTGAAAACAATAACAGGAAAATCATTTTATATTGACCTTGACATTTGTGACACTGTGGAGAATCTGAAAGTGAAGATACAGGACAAAGAAGGCGTCCCTGTCGGTGGGTAGACACACCTGGACACACGACATAGTTAAATGAATCAATGTGTAAATGTATGATATTAGTGGAATCATGTGGTGGAAACTCATTCATTAATTTTCTGTTTTGTGTTTTAATCTTTAAATTCAGACCAGATGCAGCTCATATTTGCAGAAGAGCAACTGAAAGACGAAAGGACAGTATCTGACTGTGGAATAAAACATCTGACCATCGTTCATCTAATGCTTCGCTTATGTGGTGGTAATGATGGAGGAAAGGAGGAAGAAGAGGAAGAAAAAGAAGACAAAGATGAAGAGGATGTGGGTGAGAACAGAAGCAGAAGCATGAGTCTGGACAACTTGGTCAGCTTTGTTGATGCTCTGTTCAGGTTCATACAGGATGTGGTTCTGGTTGGTCTCAGAACCACTTGTTCAGTCTGAAACTCCCTCTGGGTATTTAGTATTTATTTATTTAGTTACAGAACAGTGTGTATTGGCATAAGTTGCAAAGAAAAAGATGTGTGCACCGGATTTAGCAGAGAAGCCAATTTCCATCCATTGTCCTGGACAAATGACCAACATAATAAAACATCCCATGGATTATGAAGTATTAATAAACTGGAAGAAAACTGTCAATGACAGATATAGGAAAGTATGCTCAGGCTGAACGGTTACAAATACATAAAAGGGGCTTACATTCTAAAAGGACAATAACATTTCCTAGAATAAGATATGAAAGAAGAAGAAGAAGAGAGAGAAAAAAAAAGAATAAATAAATTATCCACACAGTCGAAGCCTAGACTCAGACCCGGTTCAGGTTCAGAAGAATCTGAATTAATTTATTTAACTCAAATATCATTAGTTTCCATGTAGTTACTGTGAAGGTCAACTTTTCTGTTGCTGGTACTAACAGCTGCAGTATTAGTAGATCTACTGTTAGTACTTGGAATAGCAGTATTATCAGCCATGTGTATTTGTACTAGTTGTTGGCAGTTCTGGTAGTATCAGCAGTTCTGGTTTACAGAACTGTCATAGTTAGAGCCAGAGCACTGGCCATGCAATGGCCTGCACAGGCCTTATTGCAGTTACTTTGTTTATTGCCTCTGCCAAGGAGGTTATGTTTTTGCTGGCGTTGGTTTGTCTGTCTGTCCATGTGCAAGATAACTCAAAAAGTTAGGGACAGATTTAGATGAAAATTTCAGAAAATGTTGATACTGGCACAAGGAACAAATGATTAAATTTTGGTGGCGATCGGGGGTGGCCTAGGCCCGATCGCCACCAAAAATTTAATCATTTCTTGCCCCCCCCATATGTATACTCGAACTCGAAAGAACTCCAATAACAAACTGAAACATCTGTACCAGGAATTTTCAATAGTGGTATTTTTGAAGTGCATTTAAACACATCAGACCTGATTATTACAATTATCTGATTATTAACAGTTATTGGATTTTTATGGTCATGTAAACTGGCTTAGTTTCAATCAAGCAAAAATGTTGGTGCTAAATTTGCAGTGTGATGGTTCGATATATGTTGAAATTTTGCATAATGCTAAAATATCTCTTTACATGCTCTACTACTGTTAAAATGACCCTCTGTGGTACTTTAATTATTCAACATGTGTGACAGAAACACATGGAATGTAGAGTTTTTTGACTGATCCATAACTGGAGTATGACATGATTGAACCGAGCATCGAAACCCACCACCAGCACCAACCTGCTCATTCAGTCACATTTCACTGTGTGGTCACAATGTGTCATGAGGCTGTTATTTAAAATGTCAGTGGTCTTCGTAAAATTGGAATAGAACACGTAAAAAAGAGAATAAGGGCAGTCATAGAAAAAATGAATTGATTCTGATTCTTGATTAGAAAATGTACAACAATTTTCAGCATCTAAATATTTAGAACAGAATAGGTTGGTGGGTTATGTAATATGTGGTATTTTAATTTAGGTTTATGAAACAGAAGACGTGGAAGGGACAGTGGTGACATTTGTTCCTGTTTGAAGTCGCATAACAGTAAAAGTGAAAGTATTTTCTGTCTTCTTATGGGAACAGAAAAGGTCAAGATGGACTTCACAGTGTCTGTCAAAATGGTGACAGGACAGAGACATAAGGTGGACGTCCGTTCATCCGACATGGTCCAGGCCCTCAGGATCCGGCTTCAAGTCCAGACCAGGGTCCCCACCGGTAGGTGAAAACGGAGACCCCAGCCTGTGTCCACACCAAGTCCCAAACCCAGGCCTCGAACGAGGTTCTGGACCAGGCCTGGGATCTTGACCTGGACCTGGACCAGGATCAGGCCCAGGCCCCAGGATCAGGCCTAGGTCCTGCAGATGAAAACACACATTACTCCCAGTTCCATTCGGTGTTTTTCTTGTGGTTCTTATCACGTGGTGTGTGTCCTGTGTTCTTTGTCCACATCCAGAACACATGTGCATCACTTCTGAGGGCAAGATACTGGAAGATGGACGCAAACTGTCTGAGTACAGAATCCAACCGAAGTCCATGCTGTACCTGTGGATCCAGCCCCAGGAAACTGGTCTGACCTTCACCGTGAAGACAGAGATGGGAACCGAACATGAGGTCCACATGAGCTCCCTGGATCCAGTCAAGACTTTGAAATTAATTCTGCAGGAAATAATACAATGTCCAACTAGTGAGTATGAAAAGTCCAGGTTCTGGACTGAGCTGTTGGTTTAGATCAGAACTCAGGAACCTTCACCATCAGAGGACAAAACATTATTTATGCTTTTACATTTATTTATTTATGTGTATATATATATATATATATATATATATATATATATATATGTATATACAGGGTGGGGAAGCAAAATTTACATTGAACATTTAGTTGTTTTTTCTCAGCAGGCACTACGTCAGTTGTTCTGAAACCAAACATATATTGATGTCATAATCATACCTAACACTATTATCCATACCTTTTCAGAAACTTTTGCCCATATGAGTAATCAGGAAAGCAAACGTCAAAGAGTGTGTGATTTGCTGAATGCACTCGTCACACCAAAGGAGATTTCAAAAATAGTTGGAGTGTCCATAAAGACTGTTTATAATGTCAAGAAGAGAATGACTATGAGCAAAACTATTACGAGAAAGTCTGGAAGATACTATTAAAGAAGAATGGGAGAAGTTGTCACCCGAATATTTGAGGAACACTTGCGCAAGTTTCAGGAAGCGTGTGAAGGCAGTTATTGAGAAAGGAGGACACATAGAATAAAAACATTTTCTATTATGTAAATTTTCTTGTGGCAAATAAATTCTCATGACTTTCAATAAACTAATTGGTCATACACTGTCTTTCAATCCCTGCCTCAAAATATTGTAAATTTTGCTTCCCCACCCTGTACACACACACACACACACGACATACTGTATGTAAGTAATAAGTAATGCAAGTATGTAAGTACTACTACTACCACTACTACTAATAATGATAATACTAATAATAATAACTAGAAAAGCACGTGCAGACCTCCTCTAAGACAGATCAGCCCCCCCCCCCCTGCTAGTATCAACATTTCCTGATTTCAAAGTCATAAATTATGCTGTGAATATTATGTGTCTGGCATAAAACATCTCCAAAATGTTATTTAAAAATGGTTAATAATTAAAAAAAACAGAAAAAGTAAATGTTCTTAAACTAGAGGTTATTACCTTTAAATGAGATGTCACGGATTAATTTAGTCCTCGAGGTTCTTCAGTTCCAAGCGTTGGAACTTGTTAAATAGGAGAATACTGACACTAACTATGTGGATGATAATACTGTACCTGTCAGTGTCTGATGTTGAGGCTGATGGGTGTTTGTAGAATCTAACCAGGTATTTTAACCTTCTGTCTTGTTTCATCCACTCACAGATCAGCAAGAACTCATGTTTAATGGCAGGCGACTGGAAGACAACCGCCCATTGTCTGAATACAGGATCCAACAGGCGTCTGTCGTCCACATGATGATTCGCAACCCCAACAATATTGTTGTCTTTGTGAAAACACTGCCAGGAAAAATAATTGATTTCGACCTTGACATTTGTGACACTGTGAAGAATCTGAAGGCGAAGATATGGGACAAAGAAGGCCCCCCTGTCGGTGGGTAGAAACACCTGGACACATGACATAGTTGAATGAATCATTTATGTATCAGTGTGTGATATTAGTGGAATCATGTGGTGGAAACTCATTCACTAATTTTCTGTTTTGTGTTTTAATCTTTAAATTCAGACCAGATGCGGCTCATATTTGCAGGAAAGCAACTGGAAGACAAAAGAACAGTATCTGATTATAGAATAGAACACATGTCCACCGTTCATCTACTTCATCGCCTCCGTGGTGGTGGTTACATAATGGAGGAAGAAGAAGAGGAAGAAGAAGAGGATGAAGAAGACGATGAGGATGTGGGTGAGAACAAAGGCAGACGCAGGAGTATGGAAGAGTTGGCCGACTTTAACCACAAGAAACCTTGGTCGTGTCAGATTTGTTGATTTTTTTTTTTTAACCTCTATTTAACCAGGAAAAAAGATCCCATTAAGATTAAGAACCTCTTTTCCAAGGGAGTCCTGGCCTAGAGGCAGCATGAAATACAACACACAGTTACAACATACAATAATTTACAGGATAAGTCAAACTATGAAAAACAAGTGCAAGATATTTGAGTTAGTCTGTAGCACTTTGAGTTTGGATTGAAAAGCATTCAAAGAGATCAATGGATGCTCTGTTCAGGTCCATGCAGGATGTGGTTGTGGTTGGTTTCAGAACCACTTGTGCAATCTGAAACTCCCTCTGGTCCATTTACATCAGAGCGTCGTCTTTATCTGTGAACTGGACAAAACACATAAAGAACTGACTAATGAAACTGGAACCACTAAGTACTACATCATAGTTCTGTATCAGGGGAATCCATAAACATTTATTTTTTTTCCTTATTTAAAGGTGAAGTTAATTTATTATCCCTGTGGGGAAATTCAGCCTCTGCATTTTACCCATAATGCACAGACAGTTGCTGGAATTGACATTAGCATTAGCACACATTTGGAGCAGTGAGCTGCCATTGGAGGTGTTAAGAGACCAACTCCAGATCTACATCAGCACCATTTTTATATTAACCTATATGTCAAAATATATGTTTATTATATATGATTTGTTGTGAACTTCATCCACTTCCTCTGCTCTTTATATATTTACTGATGTAACTGTGGTGTAATGTTCATTGTCTTGGGTTTTGTCTATTTCCAGTGTGTTGCTTTAACCATCCTCTACAGCTTCCACTGTTTCCTATTAATGATACATGTTTTATTTTGTACAGATGTAAAAGAACTAAATGCATGCACTACATGAAAACATCAGAGTATTACAGAGAAATCCAGGTGTGTTAATCTGATCTCTCATATTTGACATTTTTCATACAGTCAGTAAAAGAAAAAGGAAGAAGCTGAAGCCAAAGCTTTTGTTCTTATCCTTACGTTACCCAGAATACCAACAATATAAAGGAAATAAATATACATAAATAAATCAAAATGAAATGACACTAATCAGCCATGACATTGTGTCCACAGACAATATTGATTATTTTACTGGGTTGGATATAAAGAATCAGACCCTGAGTGAACATTAGGTTGGCAGAGCTGATTTGTTGGAAGCAGCAACTGTGATGACAGTCATGGGCTGTTGTTTCTTTTTTTTTTTTTTTTTTCCTTTTTCTTCATTTTGTTGGTTAGTTTGGTCAGTATTTATTCACTTTTGCTCATTTTTTTGCTCATTTTGTTAACATTTGATCATCTGTGGGAGGTGTTGGACAAATAAATCCAACCCATTGACACAGATTTATTTGTTTGGTTGGGTTTTGTTTAGTTTTTTTTATAAATTTGTTAATTTTATTACCCCGCCCCCCTAAGGGGAGGCAAGGGGTATTGGTTTTGGTTCGGTTTTTGTGTTTGTTTGTTTCATTGTTAGCACTCTAGCAGCAAAACTCTTGGTTGAATTCACACCAAATTGGGTTTACAGATTGCTTGTGACCCAGAAAAGATCTCATTACATTTTGGGAAAAATAGATCAAAGTTTAATTTTTTCAGTCATTCATTTTTTTTTATTTATTTATTTTTTATCTTTTTTTCCCCCCATTTACTTATAATGGGTGAAATTTCACATGTCTGTAGCAGCAAAACTATTTGTTGAATTCTTACCAAATTTGGTTTATAGATCGCCAGTGACCCACAATAGATCTCATTACATTTTGAGAACAGTAGGCTAAAGTTCAAATTTTTTTAGGAATTTTAAAATATTTTTCCCCCCCATTATACTTGCCGAAATTCCAAATGTTTGTAGCAGCAAAACTATTGGTTAAATTCATACCAAACTGGGTTTTTAGATTGCCAGTGACACAAAATAGATGTTATTACATTTTGGGAAAAGTAGGTCAAAGTAAAAAAATTTTAATGAATTTTTAAATATTTTTTTTTCCATTGACTTATAATGGGTGAAATTTCAAATGTCTGTAGCAGCAAAACTATTGGTTGAATTCATACCAAATTTGGTTTATAGATTGCCAGTGACCCAGAATAGATGTCAATACATTTTGGAAAAAGTAGGTCAAAGTTTACATTTTTCATTAATTTTTTTTTTTAAATCTTTTTTTGGTCGCCATTTACTTGTAATGGGCAAAACTTCACATCTGTAGCAACAAAACTATTGGTTGAATTCTTACCAAATTTGGTTTATAGTCCACCAATGACCCACAATAGATCTCGTTACATTTTGAGAATGGTAGGTCAAAGTTAAATTTTTTTTAAATGAATTTTAAAATATTTTTTTCTCCATGTACTTATAATGGGTGAAATTTCACATGTTTGTAGCAGCAAAACTATTGGTTGAATTCATACCAAATTGGGTTTATAGATTGCCAGTGACCCAAAATAGATCTCATTATATTTTGGGAAAAGTAGGTCAAACTAAAAAATTTTTAAGGAATTTTTAGATATTTTTTTTCCCCCCATTTACTCATATTGGGTGAAAATTCAAATGTCTGTAACAGCAAAACTGTTAATTGAATTCATGCCAAATTTGGTTTATAGATTGCCAGGGACCCCGAATAGATGTCAATACATGTTAGAACAAGAAGGTCAAAGTTTAAATTTTTCATTAATTTTTAAAAAATCTTTTTTCCCTATTTACTTATAATGGGCGAAATTTCAAATGTTTGTAGCAGCAAAACTATTGGTTGAATTCATACCAAACTGGGTTTATAGATTGCCAGTGACCCAGAATAGATCTCATTACATTTTAAGAACAGTAGTTCAAAGTTTAAATTTTTTATGAATTTTTAAAATCTTCCCATTTACATATAATGGGTGAAATATGTGTGAGGGGCGGGGTTTGTGCCTGGCACTACTCATTTGTAATTGTGTTTTTTTTTTTTTTTTTTTTTTGTTCATTTTATTGACTATAATGTTCTTTTTAAACTCATTTTTGTAAATTTTGGTCAGTTTGTGTTAATTTTTGTCCATTTTGTTCATTATGTTGACTGCTGAGTCCATTTTGTTGACTATTATATTCTTTTGTATTTGCTTTTGGTTAGTTCGGTCAGAATTTGGTCTTTTTTTTTCTATCTTTTTAATGTTTAACACCCATATTTGCTGGATGGGTATAGATACGTTTGTTCTTTAGATACTTTTAGCCGGTTTGAACCACTTTACATTGGGAATGAACTAGAATCTGGAGATGATCTGACCCAGTGAGTTGGACATCCCAGTTTATTTCTGGTCATAGTTACTCTGATTCCTGCTCTAATCCATTTTTGCTGTTTCTAAAACATCACTTTTTGAGGTCTAAATGTTCACTTGGTGTTTAATATATCCACTCACTGACAGGTCCTATTGGAATCAGATAATTGACATTAATATCACTATAATATCAGTGGTCATTATATTATGGCTGATTATATTATATTCCTCAATTATTGCCCCGCCCCCCGAAGGGGAGGCAAGGGGTATTGTTTTGGTTCCGTTTGTTTGTTTGTTAACACTACAGCAGCAAAACTATTGGTTGAATTCATACCAAATTGGGTTTATAGATTGCCAGTGACCCAGAATAGATCTGATTACATTTTGGGAAAAGTAGGTCAAAGTTCAAATGTTTTATGAATTTTTACAATCTTTTTTTCCCCATTCATTTATGATGGAATTTCAAATGTCTGTAGCAGCAAAACTCTTGGTTGAATTCATACCAAATATGGTTTATAGATTGCCAGAGACTGAGAATAGATGTCATTATTTTGGAAAAAGTAGGTCAAAGTTGAAATTTTTCATGATTTTTTTTTTTTTTTTAATCTTTTTTTTTCCCCATTTTACTTACAGTGGGCAAAACTTCACGTCTGTAGCAGCAAAACTATAGGTTGAATTCATACCTAACTGGGTTTATAAATTGTTAGTAACCCAGAATAGATCTCATTACATTTTAAGAACAGTAGGTCAAAGTTCAAATTTTTGTATGAATTTTTAAAATATTTTTTCTTCTTCCATTTACTTATAATGGGCGACCTTTCAAATGTCTAAAAACATCCATTTTTGTTTCCGTTCACTTCACACTTGTCACATATATAGAGGCAATTGATATACTGACATCAGCACACGCACAGACATGATGACATCAGCTGGATCGCTGTCAAAATAACCTACAATATGTGTGAGGGGCGGGGTTTGTTGTGTCTGGGACTTCTTGTATTACTCTTATATTACATTTTACAATATAATCCATAAGTATTTTATATTATTCATCTGCTGTAGTATGTATTATTCACAATAGAATACAGAAAATAAATCAAATGTTCAATTAAGAAAATGTACAACTGAATTCTGTATTTATTTCCATTTAAAAAAGTTTTCCCAACTTTTCAGAGTTGAACTTGTATATACAGTAGCTAAAAAATATCATAACTGAAATTTTTCTTTTTGCTCATGCATATTCATGAGTATTGTGTCACTGTTTTAATCTGTCCACTTTGTTTTTTGTTCACTTCTGGAAGGTTTTTCACAGATTAAAAAAAAGTTTGGCAAGTGTTTGTGTTGATTCAATAAGCAAAAGTGAGAATTGACCAGATGATGATGATGCATTTTACTGTTTATGTCCAACACCAATATACAAACAGACGTCAGATTTTGGATGCAATGACAGGTCAAAGGTTAGACACAAGATCTATTATATAAACACATGCAAACAGAAGCACAAGGCATCTTTGTGTTGAATATATAGTAGTGATGATTTACCTTTTTACTCTTTTCATCCATGGGTGGGTGGGGGTGCAGTCATGTGTTTTTACTGGACACTTTTGCTCATGTTTCATCGGGACTTTTCCAGCATTAATCGTCCTTTTCTGTCAGTTTCTGTGACAGGATTCAGAGCTAGTTGCTAATCGCTAACAGGCTAGTAGAGTGAGTGTATTCCAGCATCCCTCTACTTACAGCCTTTCAGCGAATCAGTCGCTATTTCTCCTGTTTTATACAATGAACCATCGAATATTAGTGTAACCGTGGCTATCGGATATATTTAGTAAATTCTTATTCAGGTCCTGTTTACATGACAACGGTTTTAGACTGAAACGAAAGTGTTTTGTTGCATTTTTGTCCCATTTACCCAGAAACAACATTTTAGATTAATGTAGTACTTAGTGTTGTCAGATATGGTGATGCAACATTCTTCTTCTGTGGTTTTTGGTCCGATGGCCCAAAGGGTCTGATGGACTATTGGTATCAGTTGTTGTCTGTCCATAAACAATTTTTCAAGAATCTTCTTCTCTGAAACCGTCAGTCAGAATAACTTGATATTTGTTGTGGAACATCTTTGGGGTAAGCTCTACCAAGTTTGCTCAAAGAATTGGGAAATATTGATGTTTAATTTTTTTTTTTTATGAATTTTTAAAAGAATTTGTAAATCCTCATTGGTTTCTAATGGGACACATTTCAAAGTGCTATAACTTGAAAACAGTTGAAGATATTGATATAATTACTATTAGTAAAAGACAGGAAGTCACACAAGGGCTTTCATTTGGTGCCATGACCTTTGACCTTGACTGACCTTGAAAGGTCATAGTCATCTATGCCCAGATTTCTAGAAACTTCTTCTCTAAAACCATCAGCTAGAATCAATTGAAATTCATAGCAGAGGTTCTTTGGGGTAAGGTCTACAAAGACTGTTCAAAGAAATGAGAAATATTGATTTTTGAATTTTTTTTATGAATTTTCAAAAATACTCGTTTTTGTATTATGGAAAAAATGAGAAAACGTGCTATAACTTCAAAACAGGTGAAGATATTGATATATTACCATTGCCATGGATTTCATTTCACAGAATAAAACAAAAAAGAACAAGAATCACACTTTGCTCTAAACAGGAAATATCAGCTTCCACCAACTCCTCTGAAGGTGAGTGAATCCTGTTATTTAAATTGTCACATAGTGGATATTATTTTCTGTTAATCTAAGGGTGTGTTTGTGAATTCCATAGATTTCAAGTCTGTTTTTAGGTTCTTTCAGCTCATGTTCATCCTCATGTTCACATCAAAGGGTGTAATTATTCAAATTTAAAGAATTCTTGGTGTGTAATAATGAATTTAATTTTATTTGGAATACTTTATTATGGATAAAGGATTAAAATAAATTTTGGGGTCTGACATGAAAATTTAAAACTGAGCGAGTTTTTTTTTATTAATATTATTTAATATATGAACATGAAATGTTCCAAATAAAATAAAATTAAAAGATTTACTATAAATTACATGTAGGCTGTGTGGTCACAATATGTAATTAGGTTATTTATAATGTCAGGTCTTGGCTAAATTGGAAGAAATATGTGTAAAAAAAGAGAATAAGGGCAGTAATAGAATAGATGAAGTCATTCTGATTCTTTATGAGAAAATGTACAAATATTTTTAATGCTAAAGTATTCAGAACAGCATAGGTTGGTGGGATGTGTATTCTGTTTTTTTTTTTTTTTACATATTTATTTATTTTTGGTTGTACAGAATACAATGGAAAAATAAAAACTACAATACAATATTAATATAACAGCATGAACAGAACAGAACATAGCCAGAAATAATACATCAGTATATGCAAATATCATAAGTGTTACATTAAACCGTGGTTTTCATAGCTTTTTTTATTTTCAGAATATTGAATACTTGAAATATATTGTGTAAGCTCAATTTTAAAGATTAAAAAGGAAGGTTTATGATTGGTGAATGTGGATTTGTTAGCAGGATATGAGAAAATACCAAACAATGTTTTTTTAAGTAAGCGAAAAATCAGAATCAATATTTTGACAAATTAAAAAAAAAAAACAGACATCTTGCCAGAAAACACTTGTGAAGGGACAGGACCAAAACAGATGATATAAGTTTTCTTCTGCTTGATTCCAAAAGGACCAATCCACACTGATGTCCTTTTTAGATCTTTGTAGGAACAGTTTGCAAGGATAGGAACGATGAATTAATTTGAAAGAAACATATTTTATCTTGTTTATAATGAAATATTTAGAGGGTAGACACCAGATTTTCTTCAGTTTCATGTTTGGAATGAGATTATTCTAATAAGATACCACATTTGGAACAGAGACAACATTCTTTTGGAATAAACCACGTTGTAGCAGGAAGTACAGGGGTTGGACAAAATAATGGAAACACCTTCAACTCAAGATGATAATGCCCCAATCCATACAGCTAGAACTGTTAAAGAATGGCATGAGGAACATTCTAATGAAGTTGAGCATCTCGTATGGCCGGCAGTCCCCAGACCTCAACATTATTGAGCATTTATGGTCAGTTTTAGAGATTCAAGTAAGACGTTGATTTCCACCGCCATCGTCTCTAAAAGAGTTGGAGGGTATTCTAACTGAAGAATGGCTTAAAATTCCTTTGGAAACAATTCACAAGTTGTATGAATCAATACCTCGGAGAATTGAGGCTGTAATTGCCGCAAAAGGCGGACCTACATCATATTAAATTAGATTTTGTTGATTTTTTTAAGGTGTTTCCATTATTTTGTCCAACCCCTGTAGAAGGTAACAGTGACATCACTGGTAAGGAGGGGGAAGGG
Organism: Sphaeramia orbicularis; assembly: GCF_902148855.1. Taxonomy (NCBI): domain Eukaryota; kingdom Metazoa; phylum Chordata; class Actinopteri; order Kurtiformes; family Apogonidae; genus Sphaeramia; species Sphaeramia orbicularis. The sequence continues at coordinate 36,181,225 of NC_043974.1, read as the reverse complement.
AAACTTATAAATGAGACACACCTGAGAGCTGTGTGTGGAGGGAAACTCAAACAAAGGAGAGACTGGAATTAGGTCAGAGAGAAAGGAGAAGTGAGATTGACAAGGAAAGGAGGAAAAAACAAAAAAGAAAACCTCAATGTGACTTTAATGGAAGAATCTGGAAATGGACCGGTGTGGACCCAGGAGACTCTAATAGAGAAGCTGAATCCCTGGAGGAGGCAGACCGGTGTGGCATAAAATACGGACCTTGTAAAATATGGACCTATTTGGAATTTGCGCATGCGCGAGCGCAGCCTTACCGGATGTCAGGTTCAGTGAGGCTTATGAAATAAGTACCTTGCGAGTAGAATTGTGTGCTTTTGGGTTAGGATTAGGATTAGGATTAGGATTAGGATTAGGATTAGGGGTTAGGGTTAGGGGTTAGGGGTCGCTGAACCTGACATCCGGTAAGGCTGCGCTCGCGCATGCGCAAATTCCAAAAGGTCCAAATTTTACAAGGTCCGTATTTTTTCCCACACCGGTTCTGCTCGGACTCAGGAGTTCCTCTCTCTCGGAGGACACCCACAACCAGATAAGTCCCTTTTTTTTCCCCAAAATCTCCTGGCTTCTCCTGTCTGGCCTGAGGATACCCCTGTGTTCTCTCTCCCCCCCTACTCTACACATCTATGCCCCTAACCTCCAACCTGCCCTGAACTGGACCCCCTGCATCGTTACCCCTTCTCACCCCCCCCCCCCCCATGAACTGAACTGAACTCTCTACCTACATGAAAAAACTACTGTGTTCGGAAATGGACTACCTAAGTTTAATTTAATGTCTGTTTAATTTACTGTTATAATTCCTGATTTAAGATGTTTTTTTTTTTGAGTTGATGAATAATAATCTCCATCTGCATTGTCTTGACGATGCAGATGATTTTGAAATGCTGATTTACAAGAGAGAAAATTAAGAAACATTAATTTTATGTGTTAACAGATGTCTTTTGTAACAATGAAGTGAGCAGCTGGGTTTCTTTTTTGTTGTTGTTTCCTTCACATTTAAGTTTAATATGTAATAAAATTGACAGGTGGAAGGTAATTTAACCCTTCTCCTGTCTGGCGCCCAACATTTTATTTTTGTTTATGTTTTTGAGACTTCTACGTTACAACGTATATCGTGGTTGTTTACTCTGTTTTGGCCAGAAAGTGTTATGTAGTTTTTTAGTATGTGTTTATAAAACTTTTTTTTTTTCAACTTTATTAAAAATATATAGGTATACAAGATATAAATTTTGAGCAAACATCAAGATGTCAAAAGGAAAAAGCATTTGAACAAATAAAATATTGCAAAGATTTAGAGACACAAAGCAGAATAAACAAATAATTATGTATATATATATATATATATATATATATATATATATATTATATATATATATATATATATATATATACACATACATACATACATACATGAACACAGATGTAACAAAAATAAATAAATACATCAGAAAGTTCAGTGTATTTTAAAGAATTCTTTATAAACTGCCATGGGTGCTGTGTGTTTATGAAACAGGAGACGTGGAAAGGACAGGGAAGGTGGTTTTTCCAGTTTGAGACGAAAGTGAAAGAATTTTGTTTGTCTTCGTGTCGGGACAGAAACAGTCAAGATGGCCTTCACTGTGTCTGTAAAGACTTCGACAGGACAGAGACATGAGGTGAAAGTCGATTCATCTGACACGGTCCAGGACCTCAAGACCCAGCTCCGAGTCCAGACCGGGATCCCCATCGGTAGGTACGCTGTAAGCCTGGAGTCTTACTAAAATGCTTTAATTCTAATGTACTGAAATGATTTAAGTTTTATTCCATTACTATAAAATGTTAAGTATATTCTACTAATTTGCAGACATGGTCGAAAGTACGAAGAAGTTGAAGTTGAATGGATTTAAATCCCTCAGTTTTCATCATGACCACACCTTTTTATCTGTGCATTGTTGTGCTGAATTCTGCTCCCTGCCAAAAACTGCATCTCCAGCCGCAGGTGATGGAGTTTTCAGCAGTATCTGCTTTTATTACCTCCGCCAAGGAGGTTCTGTTTTTGCCAGCGTTGGTTTGTTTGTTTGCCTGTGTGGCCGTGTGCAAGATAACTCAAAAAGTTATGGACGGATTAGGATGAAAACTTCAGGAAATGTTGATACTGGCACAAGGAACACATGATTAGATTTTGGTGCTGATCGTGGGGGGCCCTGATCTGCCTTGGCGGAGGTCTGCGCTCTCCGAGTGCTTTTCTAGTTGTTATAGATTTTTGTGTGTTGTGTATGTAGGATTTAACTTTAGATAGTTTTATATACCTTACAGTTGGTACAGTCTTTAATATTAAACAGATAAAAAAATATATAATTGCCATATCTTACAATATTATTCATTACTTAATTGCTGCACAGGTATGATGGTGTTAAGAGGTTGAATAATTCAGTTAATTTCGTACCCTACAGTCAGAAAGGAGAAGAAGTTGTAACAGGATGAATGCGGTGCACATTGTCCTCTTCACGGCAGACTTAGGAAGGGGGAGTAGTTTTCAGCAGCGAGTAGAATTCAGCACAACACGTATTACATTGTGGGTATTGGGCATGTTGTTAAAATGTGTTCTTTTTATGGGGTTGTGGTGTTAGTGTTAATTGGACTTAATGTGTGTATGGCAATGTTTATTGGCCTTTTTGTGTTTGTATTTTTGTATTTTTGTAGAGCTGCACCATGAGTCAGAGCCATAAGCCCAACAATGGCTTTACTGTCCAGCTATGACTTCATTTTTCATGGAAACCTTAATGCTTTGCTAAGTTTAAAGCACTTACTGTTCTGGCAAATTACATAGAACTAACATCCTGTTTAACTTCCAACCATGCTACATTATATAAACTTGAATAATTATGCAAAGCAATTTATTTTGTGAAAGATGTCAATTTAAATCAACTTGGAATTGAATACAATGAGCTGATGATTAGTGATGGGACTGTTGGGTCTTTGAAGGGAGCCGTTCAAACAGGAGCTGTTCACTGAAAAGAGTCGTTCAACAGACTGGCTCTTTATGTTTTTTGCATTGTTTCGACACACCAATGTTTTAATGACTAAATAGGCTACATGTGATGATTGACATTGCATTTTAAAGGTGTTTAATTGGCGCGACAGTAAATATTATCTTACCGTAAAAAAGAATAGTTCAAATGTGTGGGCTAAATACATGACATGAGAGGTGACATTAGGCAAATGCTGGAATTTGACCAAAAACATCACGGTACATTATGTGGACTAGTCTGTAGCCTAAAAATGAAGAAGAAAATAAAACATTTTTTTAACAAATAACATTTTATTCTCCTCAAAACAAGAACAATAAATGTGTGTAAACATACGGAAAAAATTGCACAAAACACAACAGTGATTAATCACTGCAGTTACTTAAATACCTGAACTATAGTGCAATTCTCAGAACAAGAACAGTATGTTGGTAAACTGACAGGCAATCAGACACTCCCTCCTTAAAAAAAAAATTTAAAAAAAGTGAATGGCCCTTTACAAAGACTTGGTTCCCATCGTTCATTTCAAAGAGCCGTTCAAAAGATTCGATTCGTTCATGAACGTCACATCACTAATAATTACACAAAGCGATTTATTTTGCTAAAGATGTCAATTTAAATCAACTTGGAATTGAGTACAATGAACTGATGATTCAGTAAATGATTATACAAAGCAATTGACATTGCAACAAATTTTAAGTTAAATTAACTTAGCGTTTAGTGTGTTGTACTTAAAATAGCAATTCCATTCAAATCAAGCATTTAAGTTTAATACACTCAAGTTTTCATTACTCATTAACTGAATTTTTTTGGGCAACCGGTTTACTCACATTTTTTAAGTAAACTCAACTTATCCAGTCTTACAGTGTAAAACCACTGAGATCCCAGACCAGGACCAGGCCCAGGTCTTGACCCTTCATGTAAATTGAACTTTCGACATGTTTTATTCAGCCTTTCACAAACTGATACAATAAATCCAGTTGAAAAGATATATTATCAGCCTTTTAGTAATTTTTGCCAAATTTCACATTCATTGTACTAAATTTGCACACCAGTGTCCAAACATTATTGTTTTAAAGCCCTTTTTTTCCCCAAATATTTAGACAATTTAAAGAACATTATAAACGCTAAAGCAAATAAAATCAAAAAACTATGACAAGTATACAGGGTGGGGAAGCAAAATTTACACTGAACATTTAGTTGTTTTTTCTCAGCAGGCACTACGTCAATTGTTTTGAAACCAAACATATATTGATGTCATAATCATACCTAACACTATTATCCATACCTTTTCAGAAACTTTTGCCCATATGAGTAATCAGGAAAGCAAACGTCAAAGAGTGTGTGATTTGCTGAATGCACTCGTCACACCAAAGGAGATTTCAAAAATAGTTGGAGTGTCCATAAAGACTGTTTATAATGGAAAGAAGAGAATGACTATGAGCAAAACTATTACGAGAAAGTCTGGAAGATACTATTAAAGAAGAATGGGAGAAGTTGTCACCCGAATATTTGAGGAACAGTTGCGCAAGTTTCAGGAAGCGTGTGAAGGCAGTTATTGAGAAAGAAGGAGGACACATAGAATAAAAACATTTTCTATTATGTCAATTTTCTTGTGGCAAATAAATTCTCATGACTTTCAATAAACTAATTGGTCATACGCTGTCTTTCAATCCCTGCCTCAAAATATTGTAAATTTTGCTTCCCCACCCTGTATAATCTTACTTAATTTGTATCATTTCTATTTTATACCTCGAGCTTTTCTATTTTTGAAATTTATTTTTATTTTGTTTTATTTATTGTTACTTACATTGGTTTCTACATATTTGAAATGTAAAATATATTGTGAAATGTGAATATATTTTATCCTACTTTGATGCATACAATTATTTATATATACTGTTCAATTGTTCATTGTTCATTTAAAAAAAGAAAAAAAACAGGCCCAGGTCCTGCAGAAAAAAACACACATTACTCCTGGTTCCATTTGTTGTTTTGTTGTGGTTCTTATCACGTGGTGTGTGTCCTGTGTTCTTTGTCCACATCCAGAACACATGTGCATCACCTTTAAGGACAAGATACTGGAAGATGAATGCATTCCTTCTGAGTGCACATTCTACCCTTTCTCCATCCTATGCCTCTGGATCCGGCCCCAGGAAACTGGTCTGACCGTCACGTGAAGACAGAGATGGAAACCGAACATGAGGTCCACATGGACTCCCTGGATCTGGTCAAGACATTGAAATTAATTCTGCAGGAAATAACACAATGTCCAATCGGTCAGTATGAAAAGTCCAGGTCCTGGACTGAGCTGGTTTTTACAAACATCTGACTTTTATTTATGATTTTACATTCTATTAATATATTTTATAATAAAACTCCAACTAGGTTTCATGTTTGTTTATTCATTTATCATCCATAATACAGAAAATACAAACAATGAGACTAATTTTAAATCAACACCTGTGAATTATGTTGAGACTGAATAGGTTTAGGCAGGAGTTGAATACTTTTTTTATTTAATATCTTTTATTAACAATTGTTAACACACAGTCTGACCACAAACAGTAAAAAATACTCATTGCATTTTTAGGTCAGAGCTACGGAAGAGGATTGGGGCCACTGGTAAGAAAAAAAAAGGTCCAATATTTTTTTTATTATTAGTCTGAGAAAAAAGTCTGACTTTAATCTCAGAATTATGACTTTTTTTCTCAGAATAATAACAATAAAAAATATTGGACCTTTTTTTTCCCAGAGGCCCTAATCCTCTTCTGTAGAGAAAAGAACAAAAGACAAACAAACAAACAAAATAAATAACAAATCAACACTCACTCAGGGATGTGTTACACATTACATTTAAAGTCATGGTATATTAGTTGTTTTGATAAATTTGTTTTTCTTTTTCAAATTTTCAATGTTGTTCCAGTAAGTTTTGAGATCTGTTATTCTAAATTTATAGAAGGAGGGTCTATTTTTTGCCAAATCATTTTGTGTAAGTAGGAGTTAAATACTTATACACACTCAGAAAATGAATAATGGCATACTTTATTTTTAAGTATTTGCATCTATTTGATTTCATTTAAATGATTACATTTTTAGAATTTATGTATTGAAATTCCTTAAAATCAGCATAAATTTAATTGTGAAAGCATTTAAATTTAATCAGTTAAAACGTATGATGTTGTTTAAATATGATGAGCTGTCAATCAACCAGATTCATTAGTTAAAATTTATGGCGTTGGTTTACATCTAGATTTCAGTACCCCATACTCTACACTCCCACTGCATTGTGGGTACTTGACATTTTGCTATTGTGTTCTGTTGTATGTGCAGGGGTTCAAGGGGAGTTTGTTATTGTCTATTTAGGTCATGTGTCTGTTTTACAATGTCTATTGGCCTTTTATGTTTAGTTTTCTTTTTATTAATATGACCACCATTAGTCAGACCTGTAAGCCCAACAGTGCCTTACCTGTTTGTTAATGTTTAGCTGTTGTTTATGTGTTGTAAAAGGGAAGCTTTATTCTTATTAAGTAAATGTTTTCCTTTAGACTTCTAGTCTGTCATTCTCTATTCCTTCAAAGTCCAAGTGCAACAACACTGCTTCTAATCAAATATGTAGGAACTATTTGTCAGTTTAGTTTTTGCTTACTTAGTATTTTTTTATGCTAATGGTTATTTGATTTATTTTTTGTTTATTTAATATTTAGAATATATTTTTTTACTTTATGGTTATTGTTTTCATTCTTTGGTATTTAGCACCTTTTTGTTTTGTGTTTTCTTATTGGTTTAGACCGTGGGCACCTGGGTTAAATAGGGAGCACAAAGATAGACCAGCATGCACCTGGGTGGGCCTATGGTTTTTTACCAGTCAGACACACGGACTATCAGACAGGATGAGCAGGAGAGACAGCACAAAAGGCCTTAGTTGTTGTTTACCCTGCGACGTTTGAAAATAAACCATTTGAACTCCATCTATGATATGGACATTGTGTTCTGACTGCGTAAACCACAAACCCATGGTGCATCTAGTGGTTGTTTGAGTTATGTTAAAGTCTTAAGTTCAGTCACCTTTAAGTTGAGTTAATTTTGAAGACAAATAGTCGCTACAAAATGTAAAGAACTCAGGGGTGTCTAGAGAATCTAACCAGGTATTTTACCTTCTGTGTCTTGTTTCGTCCACTCACAGATCGGCAGAAACTCATGTTTAATGGCAGGCAACTGGAAGACGACCACCCACTGTTTGTATATGAGATCCAACAGGCGTCTGTCGTCCACATGATGATTCACAAAAACAACGATGTTGTTGTCATTGTGGAAACAATGGGAGGGTATAAAAGATGGTTTATCGACCTCACCTTTGTGACACTGTGAAGAATCTGAAGGCGAAGATACAGGACCATGACGGCATCCCTATTGGTGGGTAGAAACACCTGAACACATGACACAGTTAAATGAATTATTAATATGTGATATTACAGGAAGTTTGTGGTGAAAATTCGAAATCATTAATTTTCAGGTTTTTGTTTTAATCTATAAATCCAGATGAGATGCAGATCAAATTTGGATTGAGACAACTGGAAGATGAAAGGACAGTATCTGACTGTGGAATTAAACATCTGTCCCTCGTCGAAGTAATTTGGTTTCGTGGTGAGTGGGAAATCATTCAGGTTGGTTGTGTTGTTTAAAGGTCCCGTATTATGCAAATCTGACTTTGTGACAGTTTTCTTATAGTAGTGTGTGTTGCAGTAGCCTCATTATGAGGTTCGAATTTGAAAACTGTCTGTTTCCTCCCTGCCTTGCTACACCACAGTTTGTGAAAATGCCTGCTCAAACGGCCGAATTTGAGTTGGCTCCGTTTATGACGACATAAGCGGATTTAACTCCTCCCCCTGACTGTGGCCCCCACCCTGGCAAAGCGAGCCCCGCCCTGGCAAAGTACCCTCTTGGACAATAAACATGGTGAAGGCGAGACACGCAAGTTGTGGTGTTGTTGGCTGCACACACCAACACCATAGTTTATTTTTGCTCCCCACTTCCGAGCCTCTCCATAAAAAGTGGCTGGATTCTATCTGTGATGGTCATGGACCAAACTACATTCCCAAACGCTTGTATGTGTGTGCCCGGCATTTCATGGACGAGTGTTTTTCGAACATGGGCCCATACAGCTCCGGCTTAGCACAAAGACTCCGAATCAAGAAGGACATAGTACCAACGCTTCGTGACCTAAGTAAAAGTGTGGGAGATGTAAGTTCTTATCATTTTTTGTATCTTTACTGCATAACCCTACATTACGGATAAGCGGGTGGTTGTTAATGTGTACGTCTGACGTTAGCATGGCAGCTAACATAGCTCGGTTACTGCTGCTAACGTTTGCGTCCCCGTTAACATGCAAGAGCTGATAATATCAAGAGACATTCAACAGAACTACTTTGAACACGGGCCTTTTGTGGTTGGCATCAGTATAGTTAGCATCAAGCGTGTTAGTAGCTGCCTGCATTAGTGGCGGCAGGCGTCTTCCGTGTCAGGTCCACGAACCCGACACAACACCGCCGTTTTCCGTCGGGGCTCAATCACGCCTCAAGGCAAAGAAAGCCAGTGTTTGGAAAGACGTTCTGTCTGAGACATGTGTATTGTAGACGAGAGAGCCATGGCTTCAGTCAACATTAGCGCGTAGTACCGCTAGCGGAAGCCGCGTCCTCTCCCAGAGAGGGGAGGGGGAGTGGGCGTGGACAGATGCGTTCATTTGCATACCTGGAAGCAGGCCCATAAACAGCCTGTTCTGAGGAGGGCTGGTGAGAGAGACTTTTTCGACCGCTGAAACTCCGAAAAAAGGATGATTTTGGGGCGAACAAACTAAAATACTATGTTTTTGGGCTTCTGAGACCTATATAACGTGACTGAAAAATAGCATAATACGGGACCTTTAAGTCATAGTAGTACTGAAGGATAGGAGAGGAAGACAAGGATGCAGGTGAGAAGAGAGGCAGAAGCTTAAGTATGGACAACTTGGCTGACTTTAACCACTAAACACCTCGGTGGTGTTAGATTTCTTGATGCTCTGCGCAGATTTATACAGAAACAGTGTCTTAATTCTCTGTATGTTCTGTGCATCTAGTGAATTAAAATGAAATCATAAAATTTTTGAATGTGGTCCTGAACAGGTTAGAAAAAACTGACAAATGAAACAGGAAACATGAAGTCCTACATCATAGTTCTGTATCATGGGAATCCATAAACATCTATTTTTTTTTTCCTATTTAAAGGTTAAAGGTTACGTTACTTTATTATCCCTGTGGGAGAAATTCCGCCTCTGCCATTTTACCCATAATGCACAGACAGTTACTTGCATTAGCACCCGTTAGGAGCAATGAGCTGCCATTGAAGGTGTCAGCGACCAGCTCTAGATCTACATCAGCACGTTTTATTGTAACCTATATGTTTATTATATTTGATTTGTTGTGAACTTCATCCACTTCCTTGCTCTTTATATCTTTAGATGTAACTGTGGTGTAATGATCATTGTCTGGGCTTTGTCTATTTCCCAGTTGGTGGCTTTAACCATCCTCTACAGCTTCACGGTTCCTGTTAATGATACATGTTTTATTTTGTCAGATGTAAAAGAACTAAATGCCTGAGCTTACATGAAAACATCAGAGTATTACAGAGAAATCCAGGTGTGTTAATCTGATTTCTCATATTTGACATTTTTCATACAGTCAGTAAAAGAAAAAAGGAAGAGCTGAAGCCAAAGCTTTTTGTGCTTATCCTTACGTTACCAGAATACCAACAATATAAAGGAAATAACTATACATAAATAATCAAAATGAAATGACACCAATCAGCCGTGACATTGTGTCCACAGACAATATTGATTATTTTAACTGGGTTGGATATAAGAATCAGACCCTGAGGGAAACATTAGGTTGGCAGAGCTGATTTGTTGGAAGCAGCAACTGTGATGATGATCATGGGCTGTTTTTTTTTTTTTTCTCCCCCTCTTTTTTTTTTTTTTTTAATTTTGTTGGTTAGTTGGTCAGTGTTTCTTTTTTTGCTCATTTTGTACATTTGATCATCTGTGGGAGGTGTTGGACAAAATAAATCCAACCCATTGACACAGATTTTTTGGTTTTTTGGTTGTTTTTTTTTTTTTTTTTTTTTTTTCTAAATTTGTTCATTTTATTACCCCGCCCCCGAAGGGGAGGTAAGGCGGTATTGTGTTCTGGTTCGGTTTTTGTGTTGTTTGTTTCATTGTTAGCACTCTAGCAGCAAACTCTTGGTTGAATTCACACCAAATTGGGTTTACAGATTGCTTGTGACCCAGAAAAGATCTCATTACATTTTTGGGAAAATAGATCAAGTTAGTTTTTTCATTCATTTTTAAAAATCTTTTGTTCTCCATTTACTATAATGGGTGAAATTTCACATCTGTAGCAGCAAACTATTGGTTGAATTCTTACCACCTTTGGTTTATAGACCACCAGTGACCCACAACAGATCTCATTACATTTAAGAACAGTAGGTCAAAGTAATTTTTTTTTTAAATTCATTTTAAATATTTTTTCCCCATTTACTTTGTATTTGCGTTTATTAGGGATAAAGGATTAAAATATATTTTGGGGTCACACATGAAAATTTAAAACTGAGGAACTTTTTTTTTATTATTATTTAATATATCAACATGAAATGTTCCAAATAAAATTAAAAAAAAAAGACTATAGATTACATTTTTAACTGTGTGGTCACAATATGTAATTAGGTTATTTATTATGTCAGGTCTTGGTTAAATTGGAAGAAATATGTGTAAATAAGAGAATAAGGGCAGTAATAGAATAGATGAAGTCATTCTGATTCTTTATGAGAAAATGTACAAATATTTTCAATACTAAAGTATTCAGAACAGCATAGGTTGGTGGGATCTATGTTACGTTTTTTTTTTTTTTTTACATATTTATTTTTGGTTGTACAGAATACAATGGAAATATAAAAATTACAATACAATATTAATATAACAGCATGAACAGAACAGAACATAGGCAGAAATAATACATCAGTTTATGCAAATATCATAAGTGTTACATTAAACAGTGGTTTTCATAGCTTTTTTTATTTTCAGAATATTGAATACTTGAAATATATTGAGTAAGCTCAATTTTAAAGATTAAAAAGGAGGGTTTGTGATTGGTGAATGTGGATTTGTTAGCAGGATATGAGAAAATACCAATGTTTTTTTTAAGTAAACGAAAAATCAGAATCAATATTTTGACAAATAAAAAAAAAAACCCAGACATCTTGCCAGAAAAAGCTTGTGAAGGGAACAGGACCAAAAACAGATGATATAAGTTTTCTTCTGCTTGATTCCAAAAGGAGGCCAATCCACACTGATGTCCTTTTAGATCTTTGTAGGAACAGTTTGCACGGATAGGAACGATGAATTAATTTGAGAGAAACATCTTTTATCTTGTTTATAATGACATATTAGAGGGTAGACACCAGATTTTCTTCAGTTTCAGGTTTTGGAATGAGATTATTCTAATAAGATACCAATTGGAACAAAAGACCACATTCTTGGAATAAACCACATACATTGTGGTTGTTTACTCTGTTTTTTGGCCAGAAAGTGTCTGTAGTTTATTAGTATGTGTTTAGGAAACTTTTCTTTTTTCAACTTTATTGAAAATATATAGTCTACAGACATACATTTTGAGCAAACATCAAAATGTCCAAAAGGAAAAGCTGAACAAATAAATAAAATAATGCAAAGATTTAGAAACGCAAAGCAATTAAACACGTAACACTATAAATAAATAAATAAATAAATAGAACACAGATCTAACAAAAATAAATAAATACATCAGCAAGTTCAGTCTATTTTAAAGAATTCTTTATAAACTTCCATGGGTGCGTGTGTTTATGAAACAGGAGAAGTGGAAAGGACAGGGATGACGTTTTTTCCAGTTTGCGACGAAGTGAAAGGATTTTTCTTTGTCCTTTGAATAGGGACGGAAACAGTCAAGATGAACACCATGTGGTAAAACTCGAAGGACAGAGACATCGGGTGGAAGTCCGTTCATCTGACACGGTCCAGGCCCTCAAGACCCAGCTCCGAGTCCAGACCGGGATCCCATCGGTAGGTACACTGTAAGCCTGGAGTTTTACTAAAATGCTTTAATTCTAATGTACTGAAATGATTTAAGTTTTATTCCATTACTATAAAATGTTAAGTATATTCTACTAATTTGCAGACATGGTCGAAAGTACGAAGAAGTTGAAGTTGAATGGATTTAAATCCTCGTTTTCGTCATGACCACACCTTTTTATCTGTGCATTGTTGTGCTGAATTCTGCTCCCTGCCGAAAACTGTGTAACGTGAGGGTTCGTTGGTGGTTAATAGCTCATTACCTCCGCCAAGGAGGTTATGTTTTTGCCAGGGTTTGTTTGTTTGTCTGTCTGTTTGTTTGTCTGTCGTTAGTGTGCAACATAACTTAAAAAGTTATGGCAGATTTGGATGAAATTTTCAGGGTTTGTTGGAAATGGGATAAGGAGAAATGATTAAATTTTGGTGGTGATCGGGGGTGGGGGGGCCCACGGGGGGGGGGGGGCACTGATCAGCCTTGGCGGAGGTCTGCGCTCTCGAGTGCTTCTAGTTCTTGATAAAATCAGACTGCAGGATGGAGACGGATTTCTTCATAACACAGTGCTTTACTTTTCATGTGCCGTGACAGCCTACCACAACACTTCCGGAAAACAACAGCTCACATGACCGAACCAGCCAATCAGGAACTAACAGTGTCCAGCTCGGTAAATGTGATTTAGAAAAGGCACATTCAACACGTTATTTTAGCTGCCTATATACAACAAATGAAAATAATTAAATGTGTATATGTATAAATACTAATTCTGCAACATAAATGTAAGGAGTTATTTGTGTAAACTGTCAATATATTTTTTTTTAAACAATACCTGAATGAACTTATTCCCTGTAATTTACTCCATCGCTAAACCTTACATTCTTCATTATAAATTATTTTAACTTCTGAGCCTTACAACTGCATCGCCAGCAGCTGCCGAAAACTGCTCCTCTTCCAAAGTCAGCCATGAAGAGGACAAAGGTGCACCAAATTCAGCCTGTCACACCAGAAGAGCTCCAAATGTGAGCCTGTGAGTCATTTCACTCCTTAGCTTCACAAGCTAACTCTGATGGGGGATGGGGTTTTCGGCAATATGTGATGCCGAATTCTGCTCCCTGCCGAAAACTGCATCTCCAGCCGCAGGTGATGGAGTTTGCAGCAGTATCTGCTTTTATTACCTCGCCAAGGAGGTTCTGTTTTTGCGAGGGTTTGGTTTGTTTGTTTGCCTGTCTGGCCGTGTGAAAGATAACTCAAAAAGTTATGGACGGATTAGGATGAAAACTTCAGGAAATGTTGATACTGGCATAAGGAACCAATGATTAGATTTTGGTGCTGATCGTGAGGGGGGGCACTGATCTGCCTTGGTGGAGGTCCTGCGCTCTCTGGAGTGCTTTTCTAGTTGTTATATATATTTGTGTGTTGTGTATCTAGAATTAACTTTAGAAAGTTTTATATACCCTTACAATTGGTACATTCTTTAATATTAAACAGATTAAAAAAATACCTAACTGCCATATCTACAATATATTCATTACTTAATTGCTACACAGTATGATGGTGTTAAGAGGTGAATAATTCACAGTTAATTTCATACCCTACAGTCAGAAAGGAGAAGAAGTGTAACAGGATGAATGCGGTGCACATTGTCCTCTTCATGCAGGACTAGGAAGGGGAGTAGTTTTCAGCAGGGAGTAGAATTTCAGCACAACACGTATTACATTGTGGGTATTGGGCATGTGTGAAATGTGTTCTTTTTATGGGGTTGTGGTGTTAGTGTTAATTTGGACTTAATGTGTGTATGGCAATGTTTATTGGCCTTTTTGTGTTTGTTTTTGTATTTTTGTAGAGCTGCACCATGAGTCAGAGCCATAAGCCCAACAATGGCTTTACTGTCCAGCTGTGACTTCATTGAATTTTATTGAAACCTTAATGCTTTGCTAAGTTTATAGCACTTCCTGTTCTGGCAAATTGCATTTAATTAACATCGTGTTTAACTTCCAACCATGCTACATTATATAAACTTGAATAATTATGCAAAGCAATTTATTTTGTGAAAGATGTCAATTTAAATCAACTTGAAATTGAGTACAATGAACTGATGATTAGTGATGGGACTCTGGCTCTTTGAAGGGAGCCGTTCAACCAGGAGCCGTTCACTGAAAACAGCTGTTCAACCGACTGGCTCTTTTATGTTTTTTGCATTATTTTGAAACACCAATGTTTAATGAGTAAATAGGCTACATGTGATGATTGACATTACATTTTAAAGGTGTTTAATTGGGGCGGACAGTTAATATTATCTTACCATAAAAAAGAATAGTTAGTTCAAATGTGTGGGCTAAATACATGACATGAGAGGTGACATTAGGCAAATGCTGGAATTGGACCAAAACATCACGGTACATTATGTGGACTAGTCTGTAGCCTAAAATGAAGAGAAACTAAAACATTTTTTTAAGAAATAACATTTATTCTCCTCAACACAAGAACAATAAATGTGTGTAAGCATACAGAAAAAAATGCACAAAACACAACAGTGATTAATCACTGCAGTTACTTAAATACCTGAACTATAGTGCAATTCTAAGAACAAGAACAGTATGTTGCTAAACTAACGGGCAATCGGACACTCCCTCCTTTAAAAAAAAAAGAACGGCTCTTTACAAAGACTCGGTTCCCACGTTCATTTCAAAGAGCCGTTCAAAAGATTCGATTTGTTCATGAACGTCACATCACTAATAATTATACAAAGCAATTTTATTTTGCTAAAGATGTCAATTTAAATCAACTTGGAATTGAGTACAATGAACTGATGATTCAGTAAATGATTATACAAAGCAATTGACATTGCAACAAATTTTAAGTTAAATTAACTTGGCGTTTAGTGTGTTGTACATTCAAATCAAGCATTTAGTTTAATACACTCAAGTTTTCATTACTCATTAATTAAATTTTGTAGGCAACCGGTTTACTCACATTTTTAAGTGAACTCACTTATCAGTCTTAACAGTGTAAAACCACGAGATCCCAGACCAGGACCAGGCCCAGGTCTTGACCCTTCATGTAAACTGAACTTTCAACATGTTTTATTCAGCCTTTCACAAACTGATGAAATAATCCAGTTGAAAAGATATATTATCAGCCTTTTAGTAATTTTTTTCCAAATTTCACATTCATTGTACTAAATTTGCACACCAGCGTCCCAAACATTATTGTTTTAAAGCCCTTCTTTTCCCCAATTATTTAGACAATTTAAAGAACATTATAACTCTAAAGCAAATAAAATAAAAAAAACTATTGACAAGTATATAATTTACTTAATTTGTATCATTTCTATTTCTATACCTCGAGCTTTTCTATTTTTGCAATTTATTTTATTTTATTTATGTACTTCATTGGTTTCTATATTTTGAAATGTAAATATTTTGTTAAACTGTGAATATTTTTTTTATCCTACTTTGATGCATACAATTATTTATATATACTGTTCAATTGTTCATTGTTCAATTAAAAAAGAAAAAAAAAACAGGCCCAGGTCCTGCAGAAAAAAAACACGCATTACTCCTGGTTCCATTTGTTGTTTTGTTGTGGTTCTCATCATGTGGTGTGTGTCCTGTGTTCTTTGTCCACATCCAGAACACATGATGTGCACCACCCCTGTGGGACAGATACTGGAAGACGAATGCATTCCGTCTAAGTGCGGATTCTCCCTCCTATGCCTCTGGATCCGGCCCCAGGAAACTGGTCTGACCTTCACCGTGAAGACAGAGAAGGAAATTGAACATGAGGTCCACATGGACTCCCTGGATCTGGTCAAGACGTTGAAATTAATTCTGCAGGAAAAAACACAATGTCCAATCGGTCAGTATGAAAAGTCCAGGTCCTGGACTGAGCTGGTTTTTACATCAGGACTCAGGAACCTTCACCACCAGAGGACGAAACATCTGACATTTATTTATGATTTTACATTCTATTAAAATATTTTATAATAAAACTCCAACTAGGTTTCATGTTTATTCAGTTGTCATCCATAATACAGAAAATACAAACAATGAGGCTAATTTTAAATCAACACCTGTGAATTATGTTGAGACTGAATAGGTTTAGACAGGAGTTGAATACTTTTTTTTTTTTTTTTTAATAACTTTTATTAACAATTCTTAACACGCAGTCTGAACACAAACAGTAAAAATACACTCATTGCATTTTTAGGTCAGAGCTACGGAAGAGGATTGGGGCCACTGGTAAGAAAAAAAAAAGGTCCAATATTTTTTTTCATTATTAGTGTAAATGGCCTTGCTAGTCGCTGAACTAGCTTTCCAAACAGTTAAACATGAGAACACTCAGAAACGTCACAGACTCCGGAGGATGATCAGTGTAGTTTACTGAGAAATTCTTATTTCATTGTGAAACTGTAATACAGAAAAAACAGGAATATCTATATCAGTAATCGTGTCCAATAATAATCACAGAACACAACATCCACACATGCATAACAATGAACTGAGACCGCTAGCATTACTGTTAGCAACACGGTTAGCACGACGATCAGCGCAACAATTCCACACATAGATTAAGAACACTCTAACACACAAATGCACAACCAAACAGCAATGTACAAAGTATAGAATCACCTCTAACACGTAATACTTACGGACGATGCGTGAACAAACATCAAAATAAAAGAAACCAAGGTCAGTAGCACTGTCATGTACTAGTGAAAACTTTTTTAACCACTTCCTGTTTAATTCTTCTTCTACTATTTTTAATAACATAAACTAACAATGGCCACTAGATGGCGTATTTTGACAAGCTATCAAGAGCATCATCTACAGTGAACATAACAATTAGTCTGAGAAAAAAGTCTGACTTCAGTCTCAGAATTATGACTTTTTTCTCAGAATAATAACAATAAAATAATATTGCACTTTTTTTTTCCCAGAGGCCCTAATCCTTTTCTGTAGAGAAAAGAACAAAAGACAAACAGAAAAAATAAATACAGTCTACTCTCGTTAAACCGCCCGCCGTTATACCGCCATTTTCGCTCACTGCCGACCAAAACCATTGCACAAAAATCCCCAATGCATTATTCCATTAGCTACCGCCATTTCCGCCTATCGCCATCCGCCAGCCCAGTTCCATGCACAAACAACACTTATACCATTGATTTCCCGACCGTTATACCGCCAGCGTGATTGACATCGAGTACACATAAATTTTAGCAATGCACTGAAACAAACGCGCCAGACGCTGATCGCGACAAGCTACGAGTAGGTCTACGGAACGGCCACCGTTCATTTATCGCAGAACACTCAGTAGGTCAGGATGTCGGGAAGAGGACGTGGGATTAAGCCAAAGCCTCAAGATGATGGGGTGTCATTCCCGACACGGTATAATAATGTTTAAAATGTTTCCCCACTTTAAATGATCCCTTACAACATAACAGAATCAAGATTTATTTAGAAACGCAATTAGAACGGGTTAACGGAGGCAGCATAGACATCATATAGTAAAGACATGCACATTATGGACGTAACCCGTTGTAACGCCATTTTCGCTATACCGCCAATTTGGCCGTGAACGGAAGTTGGCGGTATAACGAGAGTAGACTGTAACAAATCAACACTCAGTCAGGGGTCTGCTACACATTACATTTAAAGTCATGGCATAATTTAGTTGCTTCGATAAATTTATTGTTTTTCTTTTTCAGATTTTCAATGTTGTTCCAGTAAGTTTTGAGATCTGTTATTCTAAATTTATAGAAGGAGGGTCTATTTTTTGCCAAATCATTTTGTGTAAGTAGGAGTTAAATACTTATATACACTCAGAAAAATGAGTAATGGCATAGTTTATTTTTAAGTATTTGCATCTATTTGATTTCATTTAAATGATTACATTTTTAGAATTTATGTATTAAAAATTCCTTAAAATCAGCATAAATTTAATTGCGAAAGCATTTAAATTTAATCAGTTAAAACGTATGAATGTTGTTTAAATATGATGAGCTGTCAATCAACCAAGATTCATTAGTTAAAATTTATGGCGTTGGTTTACATCTAGATTTCAGTACACCCATGCTCCACACTCCCACTGCATTGTGGGTACTTGACGTTTTACTCATTGTGTTCTGTTGTATGTGCAGGGGTTCAAGGGGGGTTTATGTTATTGTCTATTTAGGTTAATGTGTCTGTTTTATAATATCTATTGGCCTTTTATGTTTAGTTTTTCTTTTTATTAATATGACACCATTAGTCAAACCTGTAAGCCCAACAGTGTTTGTTAATGTTTGTTGTTGTTTATGTTGTTTTAAAGAAACCTTTATTCTTATGAAGTAAATGGTTTTCCTTTACACTTTCAATCTGTCATTATCATTCCATCAAAGTACAAGTGCAATGATACTGCTTCTAATCAAATGTGTAGGAGCTATTTGTCGGTTTAGTTTTTTGGTAAAAGTTAATTTACCTTTTTTGTTCAGTTAGTATTTTTTTTTTTTATTTGCTAACTGTTTATTTTGATTTGGTTTTTTTTGTTTGTTTAATATTTAGAATATATTTTTTGACTTTTATGGTTATTGTTTTCATTCTTTGGTATTTAGCACCTTTTTGTTTTGTGTTTTCTTATTGGTTTAGACCGTGGGCACCTGGGTATAAATAGGGAGCACAAAGATAGACCAGCATGCACCTGGGTGGGCCTATGGTTTTTTACCAGTCACAGACACACAGACTATCAGACAGGAGGAGCAGGAGAGACAGCACAAAAGGCCTTAGTTGTTGTTTACCTGCGAAGTTTTGAAAATAAACCATTTGAACTCCATCTATGATATGGACATTGTGTTTTGACTGCGTAAACCACAAACCCATGGTGCATCTAGTGGTTATTTGAGTTATGTTACGGTCTTAAATTCAGTCACCTTTAAGTTGAGTTAATTTTGAAGACAAATAGCCGCTACAAAATGTAAAGAACTCAGGGGTGTCTAGAGAATCTAACCAGGTATTTTAACCTTCTGTGTTTTGTTTCATCCACTCACAGATCGGCAGAAACTCATGTTTAATGGCAGGCAACTGGAAGACGACCACCCACTGTCTGTATATGAGATCCAACAGGCGTCTGTCGTCCACATGATGGTTCACAAAAACAACGATGTCGTTGTCAAAGTGAAACAAATGATAGGGTATAAATCATGGCTTATCGACCTCAACCTTTGTGACACTGTGAAGAATCTGAAGGCGAAGATACAGGACCATGACCGCGGCCCTATTGGTGGGTAGAAACACCTGAACACATGACACAGTTACATGAATTATTAATATGTGATATTACAGGAAGTTTGTGGTGAAAATTCGAAATCATTAATTTTCTGTTTTTTGTTTTAATCTTTAAATCCAGATGAGATACACATCTTTTTTGAAGGAGAGGAACTGAAAGATGAAAGGACAGTATCTGACTGTGGAATTAACATCTGTCCAACGTCGACGTAATTAGGTTTAGTGGTGAGTGGGAAAACCATCCAGTTACGATGTGTTCTGTAAGTCATAGTAGTACTGAAGGAGAGGAAGAGGAAGACAAGGATGCAGGTGAGAAGAGAGGCAGAAGCATAAGTATGGACAACTTGGCCAACTTTAACCACTAAACACCTCGGTGGTGTTAGATTTCTTGATGCTCTGCGCAGATTCATACAGAAACGGTGTCTTAATTCTCTGTATGTTCTGTGCATCTAGTGAATTAAAATGAAATCAGAAAATTTTTGAATGTGGTCCTGAACAGGTTAGAAAAAACTGACAAATGAAACAGGAAACATGAAGTCCTACATCATAGTTCTGTATCATGGGAATCCATAAACATCTATTTTTTTTTCCTTATTTAAAGGTTAAAGGTTAAGTTACTTTATTATCCCTGTGGGGAAATTCAGCCTCTGCATTTTACCCATAATGCACAGACAGTTACTTGCATTAGCATTAGCATTAGCACCCGTTAGGCGTAATGAGCTGCCATTGGAGGTGTTCAGGGACCAGCTCTAGATCAACATCAGCACGTTTTTATAGTAACATATATGTTCATATGTTTATTATATTTGATTTGTTGTGAACTTCATCCACTTCCTCTGTTCTTTATATATTTACTGATGTAACTGTGGTGTAATGTTCATTGTCTTGGGTTTTGTCTATTTCCAGTGTGTTGCTTTAACCATCCTCTACAGCTTCCACTGTTTCCTATTAATGATACATGTTTTATTTTGTACAGATGTCAAAGAATGAAGTAAATCAGATTAACAGGTATACATGCATGAAGACATGGGAATACTGGGGACAAATCTGGGTGTGTTAATCTGATTTCTCATAATCAGATTACTGCTGTTATCATATTATACTGTTTACATCAAACACCAAAAATCAGATACCAGTCAGTTTGGATTATTATTTGATTTCTGTGAATGTAAACTTTGTGTACATATTCTGAAAGAAATCCAATAATAGACTGAAACGTCTAAACATCTGATTATGGTATTTCTGAAGTGCATGTAAACGCATCAGATCTGATTATTACAGTTATCTGATTATTAACAGTTTTTGGATTTTTATGGTTGTGTAAAAAGACTCAGTCTCTATCAAGTGAAATCTTGGTGCCAAATCTGCTGGTGTTGGTTTGATAAGTGTTTGAATTTTGTATAATGTTATTAAAATATCTATTCACATGCTCTATTGCTGTTAAAATGACCCACTGTGGTACCTCCATTAATCAAAATGTTAAATGTTAAATATTCCTTCAGTTCCGTTTTATTCATGTTTTAGAGTCGCAAAGTTTTATCAGTATGTGCAGAGGATGATGGGAGATTAAAGAAGAGAAATGTTAAATCTATATTTTTTTGTGCATTGTAAAAAAAAAAAAAAAAAAATCCTGCTCATCTGTTAGTGGTTAAATAAACAGTTTGTATCAGATCCATCGATTTCATTTCACAGAATGAAACAAAAAAAAAAATTAGAATCACACTTTGCTCTAAACAGGAAATATCAGCTTCCACCAACTCCTCTGAAGGTGAGTGAATCCTGTTATTTAAATTGTCACATAGTGGATATTATTTTCTGTTAATCTAACGGTGTGTTTGTGAATTCCATAGATTTCAAGTCTGTGTTTTTAGATTCTTTCAGCTCATGTTCATCCTTGTGCTGCTGATGAAGAAGACGCTGCTGTGATTCCTTCTCTTCTCCAGGATTGGACTCGTCATGAACTGATGCTGGTTTGTTGTAAATAGAACATTGTGAGTTTATCTGCAGACTGGTGTGTAGGTGCATCTGTACATCAGACTGATCCTGCTGTGGGTTCTTTTCTAATGTTTCAGATGGTGGTGGTGGTTACACATGGTTTAACTACGTCTGTGTTTGGTTTGACGCGTTCACATCATATCGTTGATAACAGACCTTCATCGTATCTAATT
Organism: Sphaeramia orbicularis; assembly: GCF_902148855.1. NCBI lineage: Eukaryota > Metazoa > Chordata > Actinopteri > Kurtiformes > Apogonidae > Sphaeramia > Sphaeramia orbicularis. Next base: position 36,159,617 of record NC_043974.1, on the reverse strand, counting down.
ATCGTATAAATCCCAGACCACATTAGTGATGCAAATGTAGTTTTCACAACCTCTGATGTGCTTTGACTTGAATGACGCAAAATGACCCAAATATACAGACCTGATCAAAATCTTAAGACCAGTTGAAAAATAGCTAGAATTTACCTTTTGCACATTTGGATGTTAATGAGGTTTTAAGTAGAGCTACAATATACAAAAGCAAGAAGGGGGAGTGAGACAAAAAGCACTTTGAAAAAGTAATTTATTGAAAACAAGTAAATTGAAATAGGCTGTTTATCAGCTGATCAAAAGTTTAAGACCATCGCTCAAAAAATTACAAAAAACTCTCCAAACCAGACCAAAAAATGTTCTCAGTAGGACTCAGTAATGAGTAGCTCCACCGTTCTTGTTAATCACTTCAAAAATTCGTTAGGACATGCTTGATGCGAGTGTTTCCAGGAGGCTGGTGGGAACATTGCTCCAAGTGGTGAAGATGGCTTCACGAAGGGCATCAACTGTCTGGAACTGATGGCCATTTTTATAAACTTCCCTTGCCATCCATCCCCAAATGTTCTCTATGGGATTTGAATCAGGGGAACATGCGGGATGGTCCAAAAGAGTGATGTTATTCTCCCTGAAGAAGTCCTTCATCAAGCGAGCATTGTGAACTGCAGTGTTGTCCTGTTTTTAAACCCAGCTGTTACCACACAGACGAGGGCCCTCAGTCATGAGGGATGCCCGCTGCAACATCTGCACGTAACCAGCCGCCGTTTGACGACCCTGCACCACCTGAAGCTCCAGTGTTCCACTGAATGAAAAAGCACCCCAGATCATGATGGACCCCCCTCCACTGTGCCGGGTAGAAAACATCTCAGGTGGGATCTCCTTGTCATGCCAGTAACGTTGGAAGCCATCTGGACCGTCAAGGTTAAATTTTTTTCTCATCAGAGAATAAAACTTTTTTCCACCTTTCAATGTCCCATGTTTGATGCTCCCTGGCAAAGTCTAAACGGGCAGTTTTGTGGCGTTGTAGGAGACGAGGTCTTTGAATTCGTTTTTTGTTTTTGAAACCCTTTTCCCGCAGATGCCGTCTGATGGTTATTGCGCTGCAGTCGGCACCAGTAAGGGCCTTAATTTGGGTCGAGGACCGCCCTGTGTCTTGACGGACAGTCGATCGGATCCTCCGGCTCAGCGCAGGTGTAATTTTTTTGGGTCTACCACTTGACTTTTTTGTTCCATAATGCTCAGGATCTGTCAGAAAATTTAGAATGACTGTCTTACTGCGTCCAACCTCAGCAGCAATGGCACGCTGCCAGAGGCCTCGCTTATGCAGCTCGATGATCCGACCATGTTCAAGAAGAGAAAGCTTCTTAGCTTTAGCCATCAGGAGGGCATGACCGTGTGAATGCCCGACAGAAAATGAGAATTTTGAGCAGATTTGGCTTTATAGCCTGCGGTCTTAAACTTTTGATCAGCTGATAAACAGCCTATTTCAGTTTACTTGTTGTTTTCAATAAATTACTTTTTCAAAGTGCTTTTTGTCTCACTCCCCCTTCTTGCTTTTGTATATTGTAGCTCTACTTAAAACCTCATTAACATCCAAATGTGCAAAAGGTAAATTCTAGCTGTTTTTCAACTGGTCTTAAGATTTTGATCAGGTCTGTATTACATTATAATTCAATCGCTATAATATTAATCTATTCAACAGATTTGAGGAAAAGTTGGAACAATTTAGAACAAATAATGAAATGAAACTGTGATGTGAACAGGTGCTTTTAGTTCAGATTAGGAATTTATCCAGGTAAAAAATTTTTAAGGAATTTAAAAAAATTTTTTTTTCCCCATTTACTCATATTGGGTGAAAATTCAAATGTCTGTAGCAGCAAAACTGTTAATTGAATTCATGCCAAATTTGGTTTATAGATTGCCAGTGACCCAGAATAGATCTCATTACATTTTAAGAACAGTAGGTCAAAGTTAAAATTTTTTATGAATTTTTAAAATCTTCCTATTTACATGTAATGGGTGAAATATGTGTGAGGGGCGGGGTTTGTGCCTGGCACTACTCATTTATAATTGTATTATTATTTTTTTTTTTTTTCATTTTATTGACTATAATGTTCTTTTTAAACTCATTTTTGTAAATTTTGGTCAGTTTGTGTTAATTTTTGTCCATTTTGTTCATTATGTTGACTACTGAGTCCATTTTGTTGACTATTATATTTTGTATTCGCTTTTGGTTAGTTCGGTCAGAATTTTGTCTTTTTCTTTCTATCTTTTTAATGTTTAACTCCCATATTTGCTGGATGGGTACAGATACGGTTGTTCTTTAGATACTTTTAGCCGGTTTGAACCACTTTACATTGGGAATGAACTAGAATCTGGAGATGATCTGACCCAGTGAGTTGAACATCCCAGTTTATTTCTGGTCATAGTTGCTCTGATTCCTGCTCTAATCCATTTTTGCTGTTTCTAAAACATCACTTTTTGAGGTCTAAATGTTCACTTGGTGTTTAATATAACCACTCACTGACAGGTCCTATTGGAATTAGATAATCGACATTAATATCACTATAATATCAGTGGTCATTATATTATGGCTGATTATATTATATTCCTCAATTATTGCCCCGCCCCCCGAAGGGGAGGCAAGGGGTATTGTTTTTGGTTCCGTTTGTTTGTTTGTTAACACTATAGCAGCAAAACTATTGGTTGAATTCATACCAAATTGGGTTTATAGATTGCCAGTGACCCAGAATAGATCTGATTACATTTTGGGAAAAGTAGGTCAAAGTTCAAATGTTTTATGAATTTTTACAATCTTTTTTTTTCCCCATTCACTTATAATGGGCAGAATTTCAAATGTGTGTAGCAGCAAAACTCTTGGTTGAATTCATACCAAATTTGGCTTATAGATTGCCAGGGACTGAGAATAGATGTCATTACATTTTAGAAAAAGTAGGTCAAAGTTTAAATTTTTCATTTTTTTTTTTTAATCTTTTTTTTTTACCCATTTACTTTTAAATTTTTCATGATTTTTGTTTGGTTTTTTTTCTCCCCCCCCCCCATTTCCTTATAATGGGCAAAACTTCACGTCTGTAGCAGCAAAACTATGGGTTGAATTCATACCAAATTTGGTTTATAGATCACCAGTGACCCATAATAGATCTCATTACATTTTGAGAACAGTAGGTTAAAGTTACATTTTTTATGAATTTTTAAATATTTTTTCTCCATTTACTTATAATGGGTGAAATTTCATGTCTATAGCAGCAAAACTATAGGTTGAATTCATACCTAACTGGGTTTATCGATCACCAGTGACCCAGAATAGATCTCATTACATTTTAAGAACAGTAGGTCAAAGTTCAAATTTTTTTAGGAATTTTTAAAATCTTTTTTTCTTATTCCATTTACTGATAATGGGCGACCTTTCAAATGTCTATAAAAACATCCATTTTTGTTTCCGTTCATTTCACACTTGTCACATATATAGAGGCAATTGATATACTGACATCAGCACACGCATAGACATGATGACATCAGCTGGATCGATGTCAAAATAACCTACAATATGTGTGAGGGGCGGGGTTTGTTGTGTCTGGGACTTCTTGTATTACTCTTATATTACATTTTACAATATAATCCATAAGTATTTTACATTAATCATCTGCTGTATTATGTATTATTCACAATAGAATACAGAAAATAAATGAAATGTTCAATTAAGAAAATGTACAATTGAATTCTGTATTTATTTCCATTTTAAAAAGTTTTCCCAACTTTTCAGAGTTGAACTTGTATATACAGTAGCTAAAAAATATCATAACTGAAATTTTTCTTCTTGCTCATGCATATTCATGAGTATTGTGTCACTGTTTTAATCTGTCCACTTTGTTTTTTGTTCACTTCTGTAAAGGTTTTTCACAGATTAAAAAAAAATTGGCAAGTGTTTGTGTTGATTCAATAAGCAAAAGTGAGAATTGACCAGATGATGATGATGCATTTTACTGTTTATGTCCAACACCAATATACAAACAGACTTCAGATTTTGGATGCAATGACAGGTCAAAGGTTAGACACAAGATCTATTATATAAACACATGCAAACAGAAGCACAAGGCATCTTTGTGTTGAATATATAGTAGTGATGATTTACCTTTTTACTCTTTTCATCCATGGGTGGGTGGGGGTGCAGTCATGTGTTTTTACAGGACACTTTTGCTCATGTTTCATCGGGACTTTTCCAGCATTAATCGTCCTTTTCTGTCAGTTTCTGTGACAGGATTCAGAGCTAGTTGCTAATCGCTAACAGGCTAGTAGAGTGACTGTATTCCAGCATCCCTCTACTTACAGCCTTTCAGCGAATCAGTCGCTATTTCTCGTGTTTTATACAATGAACCATCGAATATTAGTGTAACCGTGGCTATCGGATATATTTAGTAAATTCTTATTCAGGCCCCATTTACATGACAACGGTTTTAGACTGAAACGAAAATGTTTGTTGCATTTTTGTCCCATTTACACAGAAACAACATTTTAGATTAATGTAGTACTTAGTGTTGTCAGATATGGTGATGCAACATTCTTCTTCTGTGGTTTTTGGTCCGATGGCCCAAAGGGTCTGATGGACTATTGGTATCAGTTGTCGTCAATCCATAAACAATTTTTCAAGAATCTTCTTCTCTGAAACCGTCAGTCAGAATAACTTGATATTTGTTGTGGAACATCTTTGGGGTAAGGTATAGCAAGTTTATTCAAAGAATTGGGAAATATTGATGTTTGAATTTTTTAATGAATTTTAAAAAGATTTTTAAATCCCTATTGGTTTCTAATAGGACACATTTTAAAGTGCTATAACTTGAAAACAGTTGAAGATCTTGATATAATTACTATTAGTAAAAGATAGGAAGTCACATATGGACTTTTATTCGGTGCCATGACCTTCGACCTGGAGTGACCTTGAAAGGTCAAACTCAAAGTCATCTATGTCCAGATTTCTAGAAACTTCTTCTCTAAAACCATCAGCTAGAATCAATTGAAATTCATAGCAGAGGTTCCTTGGGGTAAGGTCTACGAAAATTGATCAAAGAATTGAGAAGTATTGATTTTTTTATGAATTTTTTTTTTTTATGAATTTTTTATGAATTTTTAAAAATCCTTATTGGTCTATAATGGGAAAACTTTCAAAGTGCTATAACTTGAAAACAGTTGAAGATATTGGTATAATTACTATTGGCAATAGACAGGAAGTCACATATGGGCTTTCATTTGGTGCCATGACCTTTGACTAGGGATGTAACGATATGAAAATTTCATATCACGGTTATTGTGACCAAAATTATCACGGTTATCATTATTATCGTGATATTGTTGAAACTGTGCTCAAAATGTTCAAAAAGTACTGATACACACACTGAAATAATTTAACCAAGTTGTATTTTGAAAAAAAAAAAACAAAGAAAAACTAATAAAATAATTGGCACAATGTACCTTCTGTTGCAGAAACATTCAAATATTAACCCTTAGTGGTCTGAGCCTATTTTGGCTGTTTTTCAGTACTTTTCATTTTGCCTTTGTATACTATATAAACAAATGTTTACTATACCCATGTTTGGGATCTTTTTTTCAGCACAACTTCATCTACAGTATATTATCTGCCTATTATTTTTTTCACTTTAACCTACTTTAAAAACATAAAAGGCCAAAAAACGCACAAAAATATATAAAATCCAATTTTAAAAATGTATATAATTTTTTGCATAAATAACACAAAGATGCTTAATGAACCTTTTCAAAGACTTTGAAAGTGAATACAGGAGGTCCTTGGGTTATGAACGAGTTCCGTTCCTACGCTGGCGACATAACCCGAATTTCCGCATAAGTTCGGAATGAACCCTTTAATACTCCCTAAATACCCCCTAAATCTGTAAATAAATATCCAAATACACGTATTATACTTCATATTAATAAAATAAAATAAATTAAAATAAAAAAATAAGATACTGTTCTTACCATCACTGCTGAGAGGTGGCTGGAGAAGAAGGAGGGGAGGCTGTGAGAGCTGCTGCTGGGGAATCCGGATTATCTGGAGGGGTAGCAGGTGCAGGATATTCTGTAGATGTTGAAGGTACGGGTTCTACTGGCCTCTCCACCTTGGTGAAGTACTTGGAGATGTCCGTCTGGAAGGAAATCTTCCTCTTTTCCTCCCAGATCTCACGGTAGCACCGTACACTGTCCATCACTCCCCTTGAAGCTTTCAAAAATCGTTCCATATTGGGATCCTCTGCCTCGAATCGCGCCATAGCCTGTTCTAGAAGTGAAAAGGCCTCGGCTAAGCCCTTGGTTGTGAAATGCCTTGGTTCTGGGGTTTCTATGGATTCGTCCTCTTTGATCATCTGCTTCTCCAATTCAATCAGGTCCTCGGATGATAGCTCTTCTCCATGGGAATCCAGAAGTTCCGTGATGTCGTCCGTCTCCAACTCCAGATCCAACCGCCGACTGATTTGGACAATTGTTCTAATCACAGACTCACAAGTCTCCTCAAACCCATGGAAGTCATTCACAAATTGGGGACACAACTTCTTCCACACGCCGTTCATGTTGGTCTGCTTCACCTCATTCCACGCATTGGCAATGTTTTTAATGGCATCACGGATGTTATACCCCCTCCAGAAGTCCTTAAGATTGAAGTTCTCTTGATTCTCCGTCCTATCCAACGCCTGAGCCATAGTCCTTCTAAGGTAGTATGCCTTGAAGGACGCGATGACGCCTTGATCCATGGGCTGCAGCAGGGATGTCGTGTTGGGTGGGAGGTAAACCACCTTAACATTGGGGTGGAAATCACCCAAAGTAGGAGGATGGCCAGGAGCATTGTCAAGCAACAGTAAGACCTTGAAGGGGATGCCCTTGACTGCACAGTACCGCTCCACTGCGGGGACAAAATGGTAGGTGAACCAATCCTCAAAAATAGCAAGCGTCACCCATGCCTTCCTATTCGACTTCCAGATGACTGGTAGGATACTCTTCCAGATCCCCTTGAGTGCCCTGGGGTTTTCAGCAAGATAGACGAGCAAAGGTTTCAGCTTGAAGTCCCCAGCAGCGTTACCCCCAAGCAGCAAAGTAAGCCTCTCCTTCCCCACCTTATGGCCCAGGGCCGTCTTCTCCTCCTTAGAGATGTCGGTCCGACTAGGCAGCCGCTTCCAGAATAATCCGGTTTCATCCACGTTGAAAACTTGCTCCGCAAGATACCCGCCCTCCTGGATGATCTTGGCTAGATCACCCGGAAAAGCTTTTGCAGCCATTTCATCTGCGGATGCAGCCTCACCTTGGACCTTGAGATTATGAAGATTGGCACGGGCCTTGAATCTCATAAACCAGCCCTTGCTGGCGGTAAATTCCTCCTTCTCGGCATCCTTGCCTTTCTGCTCTTTCAAAGTTTGGAAAATACACCGTGCCTTTTCCTGAATGAGCATTAGGCTGATAGAAAGCCTACGTTGATTCTGATCCTCGATCCATAGCATAAGTAATTTTTCCATCTCAATTAGGATGGAAGAACGCTGCTTTGTGATTACTGTAGCCTTCATAGGGGCTGAACCCTTCACGTGGTCTAAAATACGGGCTTTGTCCTTGATAATGGTTGCCACGGTCGACCGACTGAAGCCTAAAGCTGTGCCGATGTTCGTCGGTGTCTCGCCTTTCTCCGACCTTTTGATAATATCCAGCTTCGTTTCCATCGTGATGGCTTTCCTCTTGGCTGGACCAGCATCGCTAGAAGATCCTGCTTTCTTTTTTGGGGCCATGATGTGAAAAAGGAGGGTGAAAAAGGTGAGGATACCGAGAAAATTACGGAGCACAATCACAGACACTTTACACTACGGGGCTGGAGAGAAAATGGTGGACGAGACTCAGGCGTTGTAAAGTCGAAACAGCGTAGGTCGAGTACCGCATAACCCGAGGACCTCCTGTATTGGTTCCAAATATTAGCAATATAAAATTAAAATTGTAATAAATTAAAACAGTACTCAAATATTTGACATAAAAGCAGATCTTTACATAGGGTTTTTTCCCCTACAAGTGCGGTAATCAAACACGGTTATCATGATAATTAGAATTTAAACGGTAATACTAACCGTCTGCAATTTTACTCCAGTTTATCGTTATACCGGTAATTGTTACATCCCTACCTTTGACCTTGAGTGACCTTGAAAGGTCAAACGGATGTTAATAAATATCTTTAAATATGCCGTTGGACTACAGGACCCTTAATAATTCATCAGCAGTGCTTTAATGCCTCCCTGAATATTTTCCTTTAAACTCAACCTTGATGCATTATTCATCACCATGTACCTTCTAATTGTACTAAGATTTTTATGACTGATTTTGTACAGAGCAAATATTCAACGACAAAAATGCAATGACGCTCTCTCTACTGTTACTCCTCATTTTTGGTATTCAACAATAAAGTTTTTACCATTGTGAGTGAAGATCCAAGTACTTAATGCGCCTTTGGTGTAACTGACAGTGTGAACATGCTCATACAGTAAAAATATTGAGTTTAAGTGCAGAAATATGCGGTTTGAGGCTCAGCATAGTCTTTAGCTCTGTATGCTAACTGCTATCTGTGCTAATTATAGTTAAAGTGAACGCCTGGATTCTGTTTACACTCATAGATGATCAAACCCTCTGTTTCTGTCATCAGCTCTGAAGATGCTTCGTCCACGAAGTTCCTTAAACCATGTTTCCATAAAAATCATGACCCTACAGTTCTGTTCATGATCTGAGATGATGTGTAGATGTTGTCATTATTGTCAGAAAACTGAATATTCCTTTGTCAAATACAAACTAATCTGCTCTGTTATGGGTCTCGCTAACACACTTGTGTTTCTTCAATTGGTACGACTGGCTGAAGTTCTTCTTACACCAGTCACACCAGTACGGTTTCTCTCCGGTGTGAACGCGCTCATGGGTTGAGAGACTGGATGAAGAGATGAAGGCTTTGTCGCAGTATTTACACCTGTAGCGTCGGTCTCCGGTGTGGATTCGTTCATGAGTCTGGAGTCCGTAGTATGTGCTCAACACCTTCCCACAGTGTTTACAGGAGAAGATGGTCTCCTTGGTATGGAGGTTTCTGTGGACGTTGTAGCTGCTCAGCTGGGAGAAGCTCTTCCCACACTGTTCACAGCTGAAGGGTTTGTCTCCGGTGTGGATGCGCTGGTGGACAATGAGGCTTATCCGCTGCGTGAAGCGTGTCCCACATTCTCGACAGTAATGCTGTTTCTCTCCGGTGTGAATGAGCTGGTGATTACTGAGGTTGTACAACCGAGAGAAGGTTTTCCCACACTGCTCGCAGCTGTAGGGTTTTTCTCCAGCGTGGTCTCTCTGATGAAGTGTCAGTTCTCCTTTTCTCTTGTAGGTCTTGTCACATTGATCACAGCTGTATGGTCTTTCTCCAGTGTGGACTCTCTGGTGAACCGTTAGCTCTCCTATTCTCTTATATGTTTTGTCACACTGGTCACAGCCGTATGGTCTCTCTCCTGTGTGAATTATCTGATGAACTGTTAATTGGCCTTTTGTATTACATGTTTTCCCGCAGACGTCGCAGCTGAACGGTCGTTCTCCAGTGTGAACTCTGTGATGAATCTTCAACTGACTCGGTCTGCTGAACTCTTTGCCACAGTCGTCACAGCGGTGAGTTTTCTGCAGATACAGGGGAATGTAAGAAAGACATCCACCAAAATACTACAGTAAACTCCAGATAAATATGCAAGAACTTGATACTACACACTAAGACAGTGTTTTTCAACCTTGGGGTCGGGACCCCACATGGGGTCACCTGGAATTTCTCGTAATTGATAGAAAAAAAAAAAAAATACTGATAAAAAATTTATGGTCAGTTGACAGAGACAATCACAATCCATAAAAGACATGACAAACTGTGAAGCTGAAACTGAAGCACTGTGGTTCTGTTTATCTTTCAAATGTTCATTGTGGTCAGTTTCAGATGCTGCAGCTCTTTCATAATTCATAGTTTGAGTTCTTGTTTGTTCAGTATTAATTGTCAGCCTTGTAAATCCAAGCTGGACTGACTGTACATATCCTGACCAAGGAAAATCAAATTCTTACTTTGTGCAGTAGTCTACACCTGGCTTTTCTGCCTCCGTCCATAATAATATACATTATATAGACTAAATGTGTCTAAAATTAACATTTATTTGCAACATAATATAGCAAACTATTACATGATCAAAATAAATTAATTTTAGCAAAAAAAAAAAAAAAAAGTCTCAGTTTTGAATGTCTGGGGTCGCCAAGAATTTATGATGTTAAAATGGAGTCACGAGCCAAAAAAGGTTGGAAACCACTGCACTAAGACCTATAGTTCCTTTTCCATAACAGGAATTTAAACTTTTTTACTCTGGATTCTAAAAAAACCTAAGCAGATTTCCACCTAAATTTTATACTGATTCTTTCAATCTAAGCCATTGGACTTCATTTTTTTTTTTTTTTTTTTTTTTTTTTTTTGATAGCCGATATTTGATCAGTAATAAAATTGTTATAAGATATTTGATCAGGCACCCGTGTGGGCAGCACTTGAAGTTGAATAAATGTTAAAAGATTACTATGTGTACATGTAGTAATCATTTCATTTATATTGCTGCATAAAAGTCTTAATTATCTGAGTGTTTCAATTATATTTTACAGTCAATATGCTTTAAAAAAAAAAAAGAAAGAAAGAAAAAAAAAGGCAGCCTAAAATATGGGCCTCAAAATTCGGCAGTAGATATCGGCCATTGGCTGACCAGACTTTTAAAAAATGGCATCGGCCTTAGAACCCATATCAGTCACCCTCTAGTTGTAATGTTCTAAAAAAAATTTTTCTAATGTTTTACAATACATGTTATACATGTTATATACATGTATATGTATATATACTTCTTGGAAATATATTTATTTATTTATTGTGCCACTTATGGGTGAGGGTCCAAATACGGTAACTTCATTGACCTTGATTTTCTACATGACAATAAAAAATTTCTACAATTTCACAAAAGTAATAAAGTCTTGTTATGTCCTCCAAAAACACACAGGTTGTAAATTTTAATTTCACAGTATTTCTATGAGGGACCTAAAAAGAGTTAAGACAGAATGCAACTCCCAAAACAAACCTTAGAAAAGTGGAAAAAACATTTTGTATTTGCTGTTATTAAAGCCAAATACCTGGTAATTATAGTTAAATGTATCCAGATGAATGACTCTTTATATAATAATTATATTAATTTTGTTGCTTCCAAACTTGTGTGACGTGTAAATTCATCAAACTCAAAGCTGACATTGATAAGATAAGATAAGATAATTTAAGATAAGATATTCCTTTATTAGTCACACAGGGGGAAATTCCAAATACAACGTGAAGAAAATGTCACTGTCAGATGTTTTGATTTATTGACTATATCTTCAGTCCAGAAATAAGATAGAAACACATTCATAGTCACCTTTTGTGTTGAAGTCATGTTTCTGTTCATCTGTGACGTCAACAGACAGACGCCTCCTGAATTATAATGTCACTAAAATAAAACACATCATTTATACAAATCAGGAAATGGATTAAAAAAAAAAAGTTAAAATGCATCAACATTGATGTAAAATAGGGGTTCCCAAGGGTACTTTGAAGAAGCCCAGGGGGTACTTGAATTTTTTTTTGGATAAATACAATAAATAAGTCATCATGTACCAAATACAAAATAAAAAATGAGAATTAATGCTGAAATATAAAACACAATAAATACATTCATATAAGAGTTTTATTGTTTCAGCTTTGATAACATTTTAAGAACATTTCTATTTTATATGATTCAAAATGAGTTTGAGTAGCTAAGTAATTATTTTTTGTTGATAAAATTTCATGTATTAATTAATGACCAATTTATTTTTCTTATCAATGAAAGAGGGCACTTTTCAGTTTATATTTGCACAAAAAAAATTACTTTGAAAATTGTATTTTTTACTACATATTTTTTACTACAGTTAAATATATATTGTTCGTTTACAAAGTTTTGAAAATATAAACAAACACCTTTGGCACAGGAACAAATTTTGCCTCATTTTTTTTCAATCACAAATGCTGAAGTGGGAGTTGGGGGTATTTGGATAAAAACATATATTTCGGGGGGATACTCCACTGTAAAAAGTTTGAGAACGACTGATGTTGAAGGCATAATCTGGAAGTACGTCATGAAACAATATTATCATTATTTCAGCTCCTACATGATGTTGGTGGTGTCCACATGATCAGGATGAACCGTCTCTGCTTTTTAAGGAAAAACAAAAACATCACTGACCCTTCAGGACTTTACACATTAGATGCTGGTTCACAAACTCAAGGTATAAATAAGACTTCATCCAAAAAGCCAGAACTAAAGTGTCATAATGTGCAGGATTTTCAGATTTTAAAATTCATTCAGGTTTATTTGTCTACACTGGAAAAATCAAAATCTTACCAAGTGTATTTTTCTCATTTCTAGTCAAAACATCTCATCACACTTCAATAAGACATAATCACCTAAAGAGTAACTTTTCAGTGAGATATAAGAACTTATTTTTAGACAATAGATCTTGAAAATCTTATTTCCAGAAATCTTACCAAGATTATTTTCACCTTTTCCATTGACAGATTTTTTTTAATTAAGCAAAAAAGTCTTGAATTAAGCAAAAATAAATAAATAAATAAATAATCTGCCAATGGAACAAGTGAAAATTATCTTTTTAAGATTTCTTGAAATAAAATTTTTAAGATCTATTGTCAAAAAATAAGTTCTTATATCTCACTGAAAAGTTACTCTTTCGGTGATTATGTCTTTTTTAAGTGTGATGAGATATTTTGACTAGAAATGAGAAAAATACACTTGGTAAAATTTTGATTTTTTTCCAGTGTAATGTGAAGTTCATGTGTAAATCTCACAACAAAAATGGTCATGGCTGGTTCCGTAGCAATTTTTATTTCCAATTCAGTTAAAAATCAACATGTATTGTTTCATTTAACAGGCACAAACATAAGGTTTTTGGGTCAATATATGATTGAGGGACTGTCAGAAAGTCTATTTAATTTCCGGGACTTTTATTTTGAAGTTGACGTGCACTTTGCCGTAGCGCTGTCTTTTCCGCTGTCGGCAGATGTGCATGAGTAATGGAGAAGTGGTCTGTGTGCGTGCATGACGCAGTGTGAGTACTTACACCCTAATTTGTTTATATCTATCTGTTATGGCACTGCTCAGTGGTTTGTGTATGTTCCCAATGTTTCCGATGCGGGTTAGCAGTACTCGAGTATATTAATATTACGTAGAATCTGTTAGCTGATTTTACGGAGCTGTTAAATGGGCATTAGCAAGTGTTAGCTTAGCTTGTTTATTTCCTGTGCACTTACTTGTGATAAGCCTTGAGTTACACTCGCTACCCAACTCCAGACCATTTTTGTGTATTGTTTACGTTTACTATTTGACTCCTGTTCATCATGCTAATTGTAATTTGGCATGGGAGCTCCGTGTGTTCAATTCACACGTGTTGCGTTCGTACCGCGCATGTTGCGCTGTTCGCCCACAAGAGGGCGCCAGAGACCACTGAATAAATTTGTATAGCTTGTGTGCATCTCTATTGTACTTTCTTTGTATTTCAATGTGTGAGATGTTGACTGAAGCACATGTACTTTGATTTCTTTATTAATATATTGTTTAATCTTCTTTTGTATTTTTATAGAACCACACACACACACACCCCATGCATGTAAATATATCAACCTTTGGGAATAAATGACTCCTGAACCAACTCTCTGACCGGAGTTTCTCTTCAGTGACATCCTATCTGATCTGAACTAGCCATCCAGAGTTCCATACTCTTTCACATGGTCCTTCGAGCCGGATCAGATAGTTCACTGCGGACAATATGGAGTCACTACAAACCCTTGCGGACTCAGCAGAACATCTCAGACCCCAGCGAGAGATGCGGCCACCAGCATACCTCGCTGATTATGAAGTTGGATACAATCCTACAGTGGTGGGACCATCTGCATCCAACATCCATGAGGAAGCTAGAGCAGTAGCCGCCAGAGAAGCACACTTTCACCACGTCGAAGCAGCTTCTCATAGTAGTAGACCTAAGTCCCAAAGCAGTGTTGGATCAAGCACCAGGAGCTCAGTTTCTAAGAGGTCAGTTACAGACACTCTGTCAAACCTGCAGGTGGCAATGTTGGAGGAAAGGGTTAAACGCATGGAATTAGCCGAGGTGCAGAGGCAGATAATGGAAGAGACTCTGGTCAATGAACATTGCAGTCTTCTGGACAAACAGGCTCGAGATGCACTCAATGAAAAGGAGACCCTCCTCAGAGAACAAGAGCGGCAGAGGCATGAATTAGAGGAAAAAGCAGAAACTGCTTACAAGGCTAAGGAGGCAATAACTAAACATCTGATGCTGCAAAGGCGACTGAAAGAGAAGGAGATGGAAGTAGAGAAAGCTGCTATGATAACCTCCTTCCTACAGGAGGAAGCACCCCAGAGCCCTGCTCATTCCAGACCTATTAGTGAATGTGAGTACAACCCCCGGCTTCTAGCCAATTCCCGTACATTACCGTCACACTCACATGGTCAACCTGAACAGCTCCACTCTACACCATCAACTAATGTTCCACCACCAGCCTTTATTCCAACAGCTAATCCTCCTGTCTCCACTAGCCCCCCAGTGACTCAAATCCAGCCTGCTCCGCTACACCAAGCTAATGCTACTATAACCAGGCCAACCATTCTACCACCTACATATACCACTTTACCTTCCTCTACGCCAGCAGCCACCAACCAAGCTCCTCAACTACGACCGGTATCCACCATGGATGCCACCACACCTCAGGCTCAACCACCCTCTCTAGCTCCCAATACGTCTCTGCTTAGCCAGCAACCAACGGGCTTCAGTCAAGTACAAGTCCCGCCTGTCCCTCTACATTATCCACAGCAACAGCCAATGCTACCGTATGCAGGTATGCTGCCTTATCCTTACCCCACTGTTCCACCTTTACTACAACAGGTGCCAACGCCTCATATGGGGTCTAGAGTACCACCCAATCCTGAACTTATGGAGCTATTGCCACATCGTATGGATTGCCTAGACCTACATTACCCCAATTCGCATCTGGTAAAGAGTCAGACTTCGCCCTACTTAAAATGGCTTTAGACAATTTGCTTGAGTCACATACCCACCTTACAGAACAGTTCAAATACCAAATTCTTCTGGATCACTTAAAGCTGCCAAGTGCATATAAGTTAGCCCAAGCATATATGCACGATCCAAAGCCATATACCTCAGCGCTCCAGGCACTCCAGGATAAATATGGACAACCCCGGCAGCTGGAGCAGAGTGAGTTAGGGGCCATCTTAAACTCACCCCCCATAAAAGCAGGAGATCCAGAGGCATTCGACAACTTTGCTCTTTCAGTCCAGGCTTTGGTGGGCATGTTACGCTCCTTAGAGGGTGAGAATGGCTATGAACTGTTATGTGGTTCTCACGTAGATAGACTACTCAGCAAACTGCCTGCTGGTTATCGGGACGGGTTTGTTGAGTACAGCTTGAACCAAGGCATCCTGAGGACTGGAACAGATAAGACATATACGCTTGTAGATTTCTCCACTTGGCTTAAGTTGAAGTCCCAAGCAAAGCGTATCTCATCCAGAGCAGCCACTATGTTCCAAGAGCAGTCAAAGGGCCAAGTGGTCAAAGCCCAGAAGAAATCTTTGGGCCATCCATCTAATGTGTACTATAACACAGAAAGCCAAGTTAAAGTCTCTACTTCAGATCCAGATCGCAGTACCAAGCCTCCTAAGGCAAAACCCAGTCTCAAACCTTACTGCCCGTACTGCGATTCCAGAGAACACTACCTCAGTCTGTGTCCTCAGTTTAAAACACTCTCTGTAGTAGAAATTGCTACCTGGATCAAAGACAGAGGTTGCTGGAGATGTGGAAGGAATCATACTCCAGAAGCATGCAGTCTGAAGAAGCCATGTAAAGTCTGTAAGCAGCAACATCTAACTGTGCTTCATGAAGTGTGTCAGCAAGGAGCCAGAAAGGTGTTAATGGTCAGCTCTGCTCCTACAACTGTCTATGTTGATCGTCCAAATCGTCCACACAAGGTTATGCTCAAGTTGGTGAAGGTATGTTTATACAATGCAGAACACTCACTAGAATGTTTTGCTATTCTGGACGATGGATCAGAAAGAAGCCTCATTCTTCCCTCAGCCGTCCAACGCCTTCACTTAGCTAGAGAGCCAGAAACCCTGCCTTTGTGTACGGTCCGCCAAGAGGTGGTCCACCTACAGGGAGCTGCAGTTTCTTTCAACATCTCACCAGCTCATGCACCTAAGACCAGATATAACATCGACCATGCATTCACAGCTGATGAGCTGAGTCTGTCCGAACATAGCTATCCTGTTAAGTTACTCATGCGCAGACACCCTCATCTGCAAGAACTTCCTCTCCCATTGGTGGACAAAGTTCAACCCTTACTCCTCATTGGATCGGATTATCCACATCTACTCATTCCTAAACAACCAGTCCGATCTGGCCCCCCTGGGAGTCCCTTAGCAGTGTGCACCGCTTTAGGATGGGCGTTGCAAGGCCCAGCCAATCTCAGTCAATTTCCTGATGACCACTCACACTGCTACTTTGTTACATCCCCCACTTCAGAGCTACAGCGACATGTAGAGCGTCTTTGGGAAGTTGACATACTCCCCTATGCTAATACTAAAACTGTCACACGATCCAAGGAGGATATGCAGGCCCTTGATCTACTAGAACAACGTACTGTTAAAGTAGATGTAGATGGCGTGACAAGGTATGCGACTCCACTCCTCAGACGCAAAGGGAGCCCTCTGCTGTGGACACCAAAGACCACTCTGCTCCCACAGCTGCGAAGCACAGAGCGTCGTCTAGCTAAAGACACCGCCTTGGCGGACACATACTGCCAAGAGATACAGAAGCTAGAACAGCTGGGCTATGCTTCACCCATGCCTCCTGACTCAGTAGATGATTCCAAAGAGTCTTGGTATCTGCCCCACCATATAGTCCATCACAATGGCAAGGCCAGAATCGTTTACAACTGTTCTTACCAGCACAATGGACAAAGTCTCAACCGCCAACTCCTGCCTGGTCCAACTTTAGGTCCTTCTCTCCTAGGTGTCCTTCTCCGGTTTAGAGAACACCATGTAGCCATAAGTGGTGACATCAAAGCGATGTTTCATCAGGTGCGTCTACTACCAGAGGACAAGCCGCTACTCCGATTCCTATGGAGAGGTATGAGAAAGGAGGAGGAACCAACTGTGTATGAATGGCAGGTTTTACCATTCGGGACTACATGCAGTCCATGCTGCGCTACATATGCCCTCCAGAGACACGTGAGGGACAACAGTAAGGGACAGGAGGACATTTTACACATAGTGGAAACTGCTTTCTATGTAGACAATTGTTTGACTAGTCTCACAAGTGTGGACCAAGCTAAGACCCTCATAGACCAAATGAGAACAATGCTGTCTGTTGGAGGCTTTGACATAAGGCAGTGGTCCAGTAACATTCCCTCAGTCGTCGAACACCTCCCAGTTGAGGCTAAAGCAGCTAGCACTGAACGGTGGCTTTCCCAGCACACTCAAGACCCTGAAGAACTAGCACTGGGTCTTCGCTGGAACTGTCTCACTGATCGCCTGGGGTACCGTCATAGACCAGTAGAGTATTCCCAGCCCACTCTGAGGAATGTGTACAAGGTGATGGCAACACAATACGACCCAATTGGATATCTTATCCCCTACACAACCCGAGCTAAGATCCTCATCCAAGACCTGTGGAAAGTAAAAGTTGGTTGGGATGAGAAGATTCGTCCGGAAGCACTGCTGGATCAATGGACACAATGGGAGAGTGAACTAGTCTATCTTCCACAAGTTGAAATACCCAGGTGTTACGTTCCACATGAAGCAGATATGGAAATGCCCGTACGGGAAGCACACATCTTTTGTGATGCTTCCGAGAGAGCATATGGAGCAGTGGCATATATGCGTACCCAAGGCCGCAAAGGTGAGGTCCACATAGCATTTGTGATGGCTCGATCACGAGTTAGTCCCCGTAAACAGTTGTCCATTCCACGCCTTGAATTGTGTGCTGCTTTGACTGGTGCACAGTTGGCCAAACTCATCATGACAGAACTGTCACTCGCTCCCCATCACATCACACTCTGGTCCGACTCTACAACAGTCCTGAACTGGCTCAAATCGGACTCATGCCGTTATAAGGTTTTTGTGGGCACAAGAGTCTCAGAGATCCAGGAACTCACTGAAGGTTCAAACTGGAGGTATGTCAGCACCGTAGACAACCCTGCTGATGACCTTACCCGTGGTAAAACCCTGCACGAGCTCTGCCAGCCAAGCAGGTGGAGTCAAGGTCCACCATTTCTCCAGCAACCTCCAGACTCCTGGCCAGTGATGCATGGTGAAGTAGCACCAGCAGAAGACGAGGACGAATTACGGAAAACCGTGTTCTGTGGAGCAACAACCTGTCCTCAAAGTATAACGTCTGATCTTATCAATGACAACTGGGACAGTCTTATCAGAGCTACTCACGAGAGCCTTCACGGGGCGGCTAGCGACCAAAGTGGTTCTGCGATGACAGCGGCTGAAGCATTAGTTGCTGAACTACACCTTCTGAGGCAATCACAAAGGGAGAGCTTCCCAGAAGAAGTTGAGACGCTAATTGCTGGTAAGCCCATTTCAACACAGAGTCGTTTGGTTATGCTCTCTCCAGAGTATGATGCAGCTGTCGGTCTGATGAAGGTGGGAGGCAGGCTCCGTAGAGCAGAGGATCTCGACCCAGATACCATGCATCCTATCATTCTCGATCCAAAACACTATGTCACCAAACTGCTCATTAAGAAGTATGACCATAACCTTATGCACCCAGGTCCAGAGCGAGTTTTTGCAGAGTTAAGGCGAAGATATTGGATCTTACGGGGAAGAGCATCAATCAAACGCCATCAGCACAGCTGTGTCGAATGTCAAAAATGGCGTGCAAGTCCAGTGGTACCTCAAATGGCAGATCTACCTCCCGCAAGACTCCGTCTATACAAGCCACCTTTCTGGTCTACTGGAGTTGACTGCTTTGGACCCTACCACATCAAGGTGGGTAGACGGACTGAGAAGCGGTGGGGGCTGATTTTTAAATGCATGACAACAAGCTGTGTACATCTCGACCTGCTTGAGAGCCTCGACACAGACGCCTTTTTGATGGCCTTACGTCGATTCATTGCTCGACGGGGTAAGCCATTCGAGATCCTAGCAGACAGAGGGACTAACTTTCGAGGTGGAGCTGCAGAGCTACAAGCTAGTTTTGCAGCTTTAGAAGCCCCTCTTCAAGAACAGCTCGCCAGACAAAGGATAGAGTTCCATTTTAATCCCCCTAGTTCTCCACACTTTGGTGGAACGTGGGAACGAGAGATCAAGTCAGTCAAAGCAGCTCTCCGAGTCATACTCCAAGACCACATTGTTGCTGAGCCTGTACTTCAGACTGTGTTGATCGAGGTGGAGGGAATAATCAACTCAAAACCACTGGGATACATCTCCTCCGATGCCGCTGACCCAGACCCAGTCACACCAAATCTACTACTCATGGGACGTCGAGACGCATCGCTCCCACAAGCCGTCTATGCCTCCAGCGATCTCCTGAGTCGAAGAAGATGGCGACATAGTCAGATCTTGGTTGACCACTTCTGGACTAACTTCATCCGTCATCACCTTCCTGACCTTCAGAAGCGCCAGAAATGGCACAAAGACACTGCCAACCTAACCACTGGCCAGGTGGTTATGGTCGTTGACTCACAGTTACCCAGAGCCCAGTGGCCCATCGGGAGGGTGATGAAGACCTGTCCAGGCCCGGATGGTCGAGTCAGGGCAGCAGAAGTGAAAATACAAGGTCAGACCTACCTGCGACCAGTCGCGCACCTAGTGCGGCTGCCAGCCTGGGAGGATGAAGTGGACATATGAATGAGACTTTCTTTTGAATTCAAATTTATACCTAAATTTGGGGGCGGCTATGTCAGAAAGTCTATTTAATTTCCGGGACTTTTATTTTGAAGTTGACGTGCACTTTGCCGTAGCGCTGTCTTTTCCGCTGTCGGCAGATGTGCATGAGTAATGGAGAAGTGGTCTGTGTGCGTGCATGACGCAGTGTGAGTACTTACACCCTAATTTGTTTATATCTATCTGTTATGGCACTGCTCAGTGGTTTGTGTATGTTCCCAATGTTTCCGATGCGGGTTAGCAGTACTCGAGTATATTAATATTACGTAGAATCTGTTAGCTGATTTTACGGAGCTGTTAAATGGGCATTAGCAAGTGTTAGCTTAGCTTGTTTATTTCCTGTGCACTTACTTGTGATAAGCCTTGAGTTACACTCGCTACCCAACTCCAGACCATTTTTGTGTATTGTTTACGTTTACTATTTGACTCCTGTTCATCATGCTAATTGTAATTTGGCATGGGAGCTCCGTGTGTTCAATTCACACGTGTTGCGTTCGTACCGCGCATGTTGCGCTGTTCGCCCACAAGAGGGCGCCAGAGACCACTGAATAAATTTGTATAGCTTGTGTGCATCTCTATTGTACTTTCTTTGTATTTCAATGTGTGAGATGTTGACTGAAGCACATGTACTTTGATTTCTTTATTAATATATTGTTTAATCTTCTTTTGTATTTTTATAGAACCACACACACACACACCCCATGCATGTAAATATATCAACCTTTGGGAATAAATGACTCCTGAACCAACTCTCTGACCGGAGTTTCTCTTCAGTGACATCCTATCTGATCTGAACTAGCCATCCAGAGTTCCATACTCTTTCACAGGGACTTTTTGAGTGACCTTTACAGGGTAACTTAGTTGACAGGTAGCCTATAGTTGACATTTTTGCTGTTTTCAGGCCTAAAATTAACATAACCATAACACCCAATGGCATTTTTACAGAAAGAGTCTTCTAAATATCATATATACAACTGAGTAAAATTGAAATTGAAAGTTATTTATAAAGATATTGTTGCAACACTATTGACATAAGAGTGCCATAAATACACATTACTTGCCAGTGTTTTCTTCAAGCATGACATCATGTGGAGCAGGTCATGTGATTTAGAATGAACACACTTCCTTCAGAGGTGTTTTTGTAATGGGTAACTGAGCTGAAAGTGATTTCTCCGACACAGATACTACTTATTTTCCGTATAAAATTTGATAAACTGCCAAAAAAGAAATATCTGTCATGATTATTTCACCTTAATAAAAGAGCACAATCAAAACTGTTTTTGAATAAGCTCATTTTATTATTGTTTAGCTAATTAGAAGGTGGTTGTTATTAAATTCGGATGGTTATTTAGTTGACATTTTAGTATATCTAGTCATTTATTAATTACATGTTAGACAGGCTCAGTCTCTGCCTGTATTTAAATCACGTCTAAAAATGCACTTTTTCTTGTTGGTTTTTAATCAATGAGTGAGATGTTTTTTTATATTTCCTAAGCTGTTTTAGTCAGATATTAATTTATCTTTGTTTTTATGATGGTTGTATTTTGTCGTTCTTAGCCCGCTTTGCACCCTGTTTAATCACTGGTTTTACTTACTTATTTACTTCTTTGTTTTATGATTCGTGTACAGCACTTTGGCCAGCTGTAAAATTCTTAAAGTGCTTTATAAATAAA
This sequence comes from Sphaeramia orbicularis, assembly GCF_902148855.1. Lineage (NCBI taxonomy): Eukaryota > Metazoa > Chordata > Actinopteri > Kurtiformes > Apogonidae > Sphaeramia > Sphaeramia orbicularis. Next base: position 36,137,872 of record NC_043974.1, on the reverse strand, counting down.
GTTGGTATTGTATGGTAATTATTTATTAATCATCTATTAATAAGTGATTGTTTCTGTAATTTATTATGGAATTTTTAAAGACATGATCATAATAAACATAAACAAAATATATACACTACAAAACAAAAAGTTAAAGATATTTTTAATTTTTAGGCTATTTTTTTCAGTTGGGATTCTTGCACAGTGCTTTTTACTTTTTTTGTGTGTGAATTGAAACAAATTTTTAAAGACCAGACATTGTTTTATCTACAAATGGCAAAAATGACAAAAAATGACAAAAAAAAAAAAACCTTAACTTTTTGTTTGTAGTGTGTATATATATTTTACTTTTAATAAACATGTATGCAAGATATATCCCATGGGTTTCAAAAGTCCCTCAACTATGTACTGACTCTGTCATTTATCCAGAATGTCACCTTTTACAAACATCATGGATTAATACTGTTATTTATTGATAACTACTTGATGGATTATTTTTATTATGTCTTTTTTTTTTTTTTAACCATACAGAGTTGAACTCCTAAATTTCATTGTACACCCTTGCGCAATGACGATGAAAACCTTTTCTTATTCTAATGCTGAAGTGAATTAAACAGCAGTTTTTATTCTTCTCCGCAGAGCTAAACATAATCTGAGCTAAAAACACAAACTAAACATGTAGAAAAGTCACAGACCGCGCACTGAAAACATTAAATCAACAGCGGATGAAGCAGGTAAAGGTGACGATCTAAATATTTACATTAAAAAATAGAGGAAATCAAGCGTTTTAGAACGTTTACATACACAACTCACCCTCAGTGACGCGCATGCGCAGTCCACGGAAGCCTCCGACTCGTCCGTTCTTCAAACAGTCCGTGTAGCAACAACATCACTTCACAACGTTTCCTTTTTCATTTTTACCATCAGTAAAATCCCTCCATTAAACTTCGTGTTCATTTACATTTTATTTCACAAACGCATAAAACCGGATCATCGACAAATACAGAGTAAAATGATAATATTAAAACTCAAATAATGTAGATTTAAAGGAATAACGAATGTCAAGAGGATAAACTGTGCAACTGGTTATCTTTATATTTATATGAGCTTTTATTTTCAGTACATCACAAATAAACATAGCAAAGGTATTGGCTCAGTCTCCATGGCAACAGCATCTGAGGATCATCGTTGCAGTATTTAGATTACATTAGATTAGATGCAAAAACAGAATTAGAAAACAAATGTAAGAATTAAAAAAATAATAATAATAACAAGGAAAATAAGAAAATAATAGTAACAAGAATAACTATAGAAACAGTCGTAGAAAAGGAAATAGAGCATTACAAGTATTATTATTATGAATATTATTATTATTATTATTATTAGTAGTAGTAGTAGTAGTAGTAGTAGTAGTGACAATAGTTGTTGGTTCTGTTGGGTTTCTGTAAATTGGCTTACAGTCTGGTTTTGACCAACTCTATAAAGTGTGATGATAACTTTTTTTGTTGTGATCTGACGCTATATAAATAAAATGTGATTGATTGAGCGATTTGATTGGTTTTCCCCTGTAAGTCGCTTTGGAAAAAAGCGTCTGCCAAATGCATAAACATAAAAAAATAGTAAAATAGAATATTAATATTATTATTATTATTAGTAGTAGTAGTGACAATAGTAAAATAGATTATTATTATTATTATTATTATTATTATTATTATTATTATTATTATTATATTACTGAAGGTTTTGATATGTGATCTGAACTGGATCAGCCCTTTTGAGGAAACTCACATCAGAGCTTTAAGTATTGAGTTGCAGCATCCAGTACAGACTAAAGTTTATTACAAACTCCACAAGAACTGAGAAATATGGGAGAATCATCTGTTAAACTGAAAAACATCATTGACTGAAATATTTTTTTTCCTGAATCAAAGCCTGAGCAGACATAAACAGCTTATGTTCTCAAAGCATAAGCGTGAAAGTGAAAATATTTCTGTGACGGAGCAGAGATATAACCCGACACAATGAATATTATTGTTTTGGGTTTTTTTGTGAGGGTTTAAAGGAGAATAGTGCGACATCTCCATCCGTCCATCTGACACTGTAGAGGAACTGAAGGAGAAGTTCCTACACATGACAGGGGGAAAGTGTGGTAAGTCCAACTGAACTGGAAGATCCAAAGGCCTTTAATTTGACTTTTGTCTCAACAGAAACAGATAAAAGCTGCACAATACTTTATTTCAGATATGCAACAAAAAAACAAACAAACAAAAAAACATAGTGTTATGACATTGGTGTGTGTGTTTAAGCGCGAGAGCGGTGTGTGGCGCGTGCATGGGCGTATGGTGTGAGTGGTCGAGTGAAGTGAGGGAGCAGCAGTCTGTGAGTGTGCACATGTAGGCAGTGACAGAGGAACAGTGTACAGTTTATAAAATAAAGCTGCTGTCTGACACCAAGCAGCCCAGTCTGCTGCTTCCACTGCTGGTGAGGGACTTAACCCTGGAGGAAATGTCCCCTGTGCTCTGACTACAGTTGGATGAGCTGAGCAGGAAGGGTTAAAAACTGTCAAACTCATTTTCTTTCAGGTTCCACATTCAGCCCAATTTGATCTCCAGTGGGCCAGACCAGTAAAATAATAACAGAATAACTTATAAATAATGACAACTCTAATTTTTTGTCTCTGTTTTAGTGCAAAAAAATAAACAAACATTAAATTATGCAAATATTTACTTTTATAAACTATCCAAACAAAAAAAGATGTGAATAACCTGAAAAAACTGAAATTTCTAAAGAAAAATAAGTGCCATTTTAACGATATTATTCCTCAATTTATCATTTCTACATGTGCATTATGGATCAGATCTACAAAGACAAACAGGTAGTAACAGGGAGGAAATAGTTTAAATTCTGCTTAAAGGACTTGGATATTTTTTGTGGCTCCAGACAGATATTTATTTTTCTTTCTGTCAAAAAATGGCTCAACCCCTAACACACCTATACTACACCTGGGTACAGATAGCCTTTTTAGCTATAGACACAATTACACATCCAGCTGGGTATGAATAAGAATGCATAAAAAGCACTGTTGTCTACCTGCCTAAATGTTTGCATGTGCCTGATATATTATTATATGTGCAGGGAAAGAAATATGAACTGTACAGCATAGTGGATCGCAGGGGCAGTCTGAGAGGAGGACACTACACAGCCACCGTCCTGTCCAATGAGGACAACGTCTGGTATGAGTCTGATGACTGTCATATCCAAAAGGTCAGTATAAGAACACATCCATTTGTATGCATAAGGGTGCTTCTATTAAACTGGGTTCATTTTGGTACCTGACACTTTTCCAGCTTTTTAGACCCAATAATAAAAGGTAAATTTAGACATATTTCCCTCCAGGATGTACCTAAAAATAACCTCAGATAAATGCAAAAAAAAAAAAAAAAAACTCTGTTGCTCTGAGCCATCCCAAAATTAATGAATTTTTAATCAAACATTGGGGCCAAAAATAGGACCAAAATTGAGACACTCAAAGCTACCTATAGGTGTCAGTGCATTAGATCTGAAAACATGGCTGTAAATGGTCTTATATACTGTTATAAATAAAAACACTGTGTTAAATTTGATGATCCTAGTGGTTTTTCTAATCCAGACATGAGGGTTTTTCATGAATCTCGGACTTATTTCAGGTTTTGTGTCTAACCCATCGTGTCCACTGGCGTTACATACAGAACCTGCCCAGTTAAACACAAATAAATGTTGAATGATTTTGTAGCAGCGATCCTTTTTGTGAAACACTCTGTCTTAAATAATTAGTTCAATTCCCAAAATGTACCCGTGAGAGAATAAAGAGATATTCAAAAAAATAGTAGCGCGTAATTTTCGTGTCCTTTTTACTGTTACACGCGGATTTTTGTATACAAAATATTATTAAAGAAAGTGTTTTATCTGAAAAATAGTTTCTCTTTTATCTTAGTATTTATTTTTATAATAGACCCAAAGTGCTTCCATACTTGCTTCATAACATTAGTCTACATCTAGTTTGAATTTTTAGCCCCATGTCCTGTTTTTAGGGACCAGTTTCATAGAAGCACCCACATATATGATACACTATTAAAAATTATACACTTTGTTTTACATTATACATTCATATACTGTATATATATGTTCTTATTTTAGTGTTTTATGTCTGGTTTTAGAACTGTCATTGTGTTTTATGTATATTTTTAGTGTGGATATATGGCTGTGATTTCTATTTTGTGTAACTTCTGCTGCTGCTTTCTTGGCCAGGACACTCTTGAGCTGGACACAATGAGCTTTTTCCCTGGTTAAATAAAGGTTATGATTAAAAAAACAAAAACAAAAACAAAAAACATTTATCTAATGCAATCCCTGTACACAGAGGAAAGACCCACCTTCATACAAGTGGAGAAACTATATTAACCTTATAGAGTTTAAGAAATGCATTCAGTTAATAAATGATGATTTCTTCTAAAAGGCATTTATTGAGTTTCATTTGTGTTTTTATGTTGTAGACTGAAGAACAGCTGTTTGAAAAAGTCAACACCTACTCGTATGTCTGACCAATTACATTCAATCACATCATATATTTGATCAGCAGATACTGGTACAACGTACTGGTATTCTGGGGAGTATGAGCATGGGTCAGACTCAAAGGCATTGTCTACTTCTATGACTGATGAATTAGATCAGGGGGGTCGAAGTCATTTTAGTTCAGGGGCAACATTCAGCCCAATATGATCTAAAGTGGGCTGAACCAGTAAAATAATAACAGTAAAAAAAGAGCAATTGCACTACGAAAATGTTTACATCTACAAAGTTTCCTTAAAAATGTGAACAACCTGAAATAAGTGCAGTTTTCATATGCTTATCATTTACACATGTGCATTAAAACATACGGGTCATCATTCTGCTTGGTTTAGCTAAACCAGTCCAGTTGAACCGAGACTAACTACCAAGAATTTTTTTTAATAGACATTTGAAATTTTGCCCATTAAAAGTAAATGGGAGGGAAAAAAAAGATTTAAAAAATTCATAGCAAATTTGAACTTTGACCTACTTTTCCCAAAATGTAAAGACATCTCTTCTGGGTCACTGGCAATCTATGAACTAAATTTGGAATGAATTCAACCAATAGTTTTGCTGCAAAAGTGTTAACAAAGAAAGAAACAAAGAAAGAAATGAACAAACCGAACCAAAAACAATACCCTTTGGGGGTGGGGTAAAATTTGTAGTCATCATTACTGATAGGTTACTATGATAGTATTTTACTGATCTAACCCACTTCAGATCATATTGGTCTGTATGAGGCCACTGAACTAAACTGATTCTTCATATCTTCAGTGTAATTTTTGCAATTTGCAAAGTCATCCCAGGGGCCAGATTGGACCCTTTGGCGGGTCGGCTTTGGCCCATGGGCCATATGTTTGACACCTAGTAAGTAAGTAAGTAAATTTTATTTATAGAGCACTTTTCACAGACAGAGTCACAAAGTGCTTTATCAATTCAAATCAGAGTCAAATCAAGTTTACAGAAACCCAACAGAATCCTTCAGGAGCAAACACTTGTGATTGGTGACAGTGGCGAGGAAAAACTTCCCTTTAACGGGCAGAAACCTGGAGCAGACCCAGATATAGAGAAACTGGTGGGGGGGGGGGCACATGGAGTACTTTATGATGAATACATAGAGTGTAATCAGTTTGTGGTGGCCCTGGGTCAGGTGGGAGAATAAAAAGCCTTTTTGAACAGGAGGGTTTTGAGGTGTTTTTTAAAGCTCTCTACAGAGTCCACCTGTAATAATAATATAATAATAATAATAATAATAATAATAATAATAATAATAATAATAATGGTTATTTATATAGCACTTTTCATACATTAAAACTGTAGCACAAAGTGCTTTACATATCAGTTTAAAAATCAGTACCGCCCCCCACCCACACACCCGCACACACACACGCACACGCACACACACACACGCACACGCACACACACACACATATATGTAAACCCACAAGCTCACACATACTTAAAAAGACTGACTGAGCATGGGTAGACCAGAACAAAAGTGTAAAAGTAAAAGAGGAGGCGCTGTCTCAAGGAGCCATCCGCAGGTGTAAACACCTGTGTATTAGATGCTTCTATGATGAAATGTGTGTCTATACAACTTCCAGAAACAGAAATTTAGACAACACACTGTCAACCTCTCCTCTGAAAAACCTATGGTGTCTACAGCTGTCACACATATAAAGTTAATCCTATAATGCCAAACGTATCATATTTGATACATGAGTTTTGGAGCCCTCTACATGATCAGCGTGATATTTTTTTTTCTTTCTTTAAACCTGATGTATACAATTAGATACATGCAATACACAGATAATCCACCAGGGGGAGGAATTCATTCACCAGAGGCCTTTCCAGTGACACTACAAGACTGTCATTAATGAGGAAGGAGGAAGAACTTTGGAAAGGAATTACCAATTTGTTAGACATGTTTGTGTTATATTATGTTTTTGTTTGTTCAAAAATAATAATATTCAAGCAGTGAGACCTGATGTATCAAATAAGATACAAAACTAAAACTTATCCTGTACATTGAAATTGATATTTGAAAAAAATTATTTGGATGTTCAGAAGGACCAATAAAGGCCCCAGTTTCAAAGAACTGAGATTTTCTGTCAATTATTTAAAGGTTCAGGCTTTACAGCAGGCATGTCCAAAGTCCGGCCCGGGGGCCAATCACGGCCCGCGGTCAGATTTTATACGGCCCACAGCTTCAGTTTTATAATGTATTATTTATGGCCCGCTTGGACTGTTGATCCGAGTACATGAATCATAAAAGGTTCAAAATGCAGTTTCTCCTTTCACCTCATGGTGGCAGCACCACTCTAACTCTATCTGGCTCTGTGACTTCGCCGTGAACCATTTTCGCTAATTTCTAACCACAGCGCCTGTAAATAAAAAAAGGAAAGTTGACAGTGAGGGCCGCCGCTTCCAGGAGAGATGGGAATTACAATTTTTTTTCACTGAAAATCAAGGTGATTGTGTTTGCCTAATTTGTCGAGAGATTGTTGCCTTGTTTAAGGAATTCAATGTATTCATTCAAAGGAATTCAAAGACACACTAGCAGACAAAACATGCTAACGCATACAACAAGCTACAAGGGAGTGAGCGCTCCGAAAAAGTGAAGCACATTCCAGCTGCTTTAAACTCACAACAGTGACTCTTCATGTGAACCTGGGAATTCAATGAATTCACCACCAAGGCAGGCTACCAAGTTGCCAGGTTAGTTGCCTATAACTGCTGGTGTTATGTACTTGTAGATGTGACACAAAATATTACTTTCTGAATGATTTTGTGAAAGACAAGAGTAAGAGTCATATGTTTTCATCTTAAACGTTAACAGACTTTACATTACTGAGTAATATATGAGTAATGATTACTCATATAAGTCATGTTTAAAATGAATGTGGGGTTAAGATTTTTATCAATTTTTTGGAAGTTTAAGATACTCCACACAGTTTGTTCTATGTTATCTGACTCCAGATGTGAAAGGAAGGCAGAACTGTTATTTTTTTTTTTTTTTTTTTTTTTTTTTTTAATTTGTTCACTCCTGCGTGGCTTAGATTTGGTTACATTGCCATTTAAAAAAATTATATTGTGACAATGAAAATAAAATTATTGTAGAACAGCACATTTATATGTAATTTTTACTGTTTAAAAAACGTCCGAAGGGACCACTGGCCCCTGGCAATCTCCACATTATCAGATCTGGCCCTCTTTAAAAAAAGTTTGGACACCCCTGCTTTACAGGGTTAATTCATCTGCAGGTAGAGTGGAATAGAAGATGTTTTTCTCAGTAATTCGAGCTGTAGTATTACTTGTTGGATGTAGTGGCTAAAGCTATGCCAACGTCAGACTCATTCCGCCATTAACCTCTAAGGTACAAATAACTGGGCAAACACCGTCTGCTGAAAAACACTGTATGATATCCACTGTATACGCTGTGTTTACTCTGTTTCCCAAAATGATTTTCAACAGCTCCAGCACCACATATCTACTCATGTACAGAGGTAAAATGACAACAATAACAGTACAACACAATATGAGAATGATAGTGCCAATATTACTACTACTACTATCAATCAATCAATCAGTCAAACTTTATTACTATAGAACTTTTCATACATGTTACATGTAGCACAAAGTGCTTCACAACAAAACCCCCCACAGTCCCACAGTTGCAAATAAAAATACAAGCAATCAAAGTAAAATTTATAGTAAGAGTTTAATTAAAAGCTAGCCTAAAAAGATAAGTTTTAAGTTTACCTTTAAAAATATGAACACTTGCAGCGGACCTCAGGTCCTCAGGTAGGCTGTTCCATAGTTTGGAGCCATAAAAGCTGAATGAGGCCTCACCATGAGTCTTAGTGTGGACTCTAGGAACAGTTAAGGGATTACTACCTGAGGACCTGAGGGTCCGAGAGGGCTCATATGTTATGTATACTACTATTAATAATAATCGCTCTCCAATATCTGTCAGAAAAAACAGCCCGCAGAGTTAAACCTGAAAGAGTCAGTGAAGATGAAGAAAACATACCACTCAAGCAAAAAGCAGAAGATGATGTCATCAATGAGACACCAAAGAGACAAAAAAAAAGGACATCCAGCCAGCTAAGGAGAACAGGGTGGATATGATACAAAATCAACTGGTATTGTATGGATTATATACTATTAATGTAACTGAATGAAGCCAGAGAAGGGGGGAGACTTTACTGTAGGATGAGATTTATTTGAAAAGTAACAGAAATTTTTTTTTTTACTCGTAAACAAATAATATAATACCCAACAATAGGAAGGATATTGCTTTTAAAAAAGTTAAATGTTTTAGTTCCTTCGTGTCATTGTTTTGGTTTTGTGACATAATGAAAATAAGAAAATAATAATTAAAAAACACATTCAGTATTTGTAGAACACAGTAAAAATATTTTGTCAAAATGTTGTAATATTATCAGAATAATGTCATTATGTACAAGAATAAATGTGAGAGTTGACGTAAGTTAAGTCATAATTTTATCTGTGAATGTTCTTAAGCTTGATGTTCTCAAAATATTCTGACATATGTCCTTGTGATATGACTTATTTTTCTACTATTGTTGAAAAATATTAATATACATCATTAGTAATAATAATAATACAACTTTATTCTTATGATATTAAACTTTTATGTCTTTAAAAGTAATATTTTTTTTTTCTCTTAATCGCTTTTTCTCATGTAATTCAGACTTTTTCTTATAGTATTACAATTTATGTAATATTATCACTAAATATTATCACTGTTTGATTCTTTAAAACTTTAATATTATCTGTGCAACTTATTTAAATATCAGAAGACTTCTATAAGTTTCCTCTCATAAATTACTTTTTCTTATTTTATTAGACTTAATTTGATATTAAACCGTTTTCCAAAAGGCATTACTCACTTCTCATCTTTTATCAGTTTTTCTCATATGGACATGACTATTTAAGTGTAATATTTTAAATGTGTCAGTCATTTTATCATTAAAAATATAACAGTTTAAGTTATTTATATTCAGTCCCCAAAAGAGAATTTCTACATCTGTCTCGAAAATATTTAAAAATGTAACACTTCTGATTCATTTCTTTGCCAGGTGACAAAAACCCTGCAAATACCTGCAGTCTACATACAATCCTGAGAAACCCTTTTGTGATGTTTTTTATTGTTTTTGGAGCTGCACTCATTGTAATTGTACCTATTTTAATAACATCTTTCACCAACTAAAACAGAAACGAAACAGAGACCAGGGTGTGTGTGTTTGATGTGGATTCAGAAAGGTGAACCATTGTCTTGATTTGAAGGAAAAACTGATGCAGAAATAAAACTGTAAAAATGACAGTGGTTCATTTTGGTAAATAATATTCTTTTACCTTTTGTAAATCCAAGAAAAACTATTGGAATGATCATGTAACACTGAATTACTTTCATAGTGGTTAGTTTATCCAATGAATTTGTAATTTCTATAGGATTTTTATGTCATAATTTGTCCACATCACTGAGCCAATAATGTGTGTAAAGTTGTTTATTGTTCTATTGGACGAAATGGGCATAAAATTGTAATATATAAATAAACAAATAAAAATAAAATTCTATGGCACTCATGTATGTGTTTCCTTGATGAAATGTGCAAACAGCTTTTTTAATTCACTGTCCGAGATGATTAACAGTTTGAGCCATTTAAAACTGCTTACAGATATAGTTTTAACCTTATCTGTATAATAACACAGTGCGTTCATTTAAACAGTGATATGACAAAAACTGTGTGAAAAAATGTTTTTACATGTGGCACAGATGTCCTGGCCTCAAGGATGAGCTGACAAAGTTATGAAAACCAAAAGTCAAAGGTTAAGATAGTGTGGTTGTAATGAAAGAATTCACACATGAATTATCAGAGACTACACACATATATTTTAGAATAAATGATAAAACAATAACATTTTGTATTCAGAAAGTCAAAGGTCAACTTCACTGTGAAATCTTAATGTTCGGTAAAAACACTTTTCTCCCCATTATTCACATACACACTTTAAAAACACAATTGGTAAATATTTCTGTTTTTATTCTTGTTTTTGATACAATTACATCATAATCAGTGGATCTTATTTTTCCTTTCTAGTCCAACGGCCTGACAGGTCTGATGGACTACTGGTATCAGTGGTCCAGCCGTACATTGTCCATAAACAATTTTTCAGGAATCTTCTTCTCCGAAACTGTCAGTCAGAATGACTTGATATTTGTTGTGGAATATCTTTAGTAAGGTCTACCAAGTTTGTTCAAAGATTTGGGAAATATTGATTTTTTAATTTTTTAAATGTTTAAAATCCCCATTGGTTTATAATGGGACACATTTCAAAGTGCTAGAACTTGAAAACAGTTGAAGATATTGGTATAATTACAATTGGCAATAATAGGAAGTCACATATGGGCTTTCATTTAGTGCCATGACCTTTGACCTTGAGTGACCTTGAAAGGTCAAACAAATGTCAATTGATGTCTTTAAATATGCTGTTGGACTACAGTACCCTTGGTCCTACTTGTTCTATTCTGATCATTGTTCTGTGCAGGATATTTTTTAATATGAGAACACATTTTATTGTTATGAATAAGTTACAAGAAAGGATGTTACAATGATGTTACCACAGTTGCTGCTTATACTTATGTGTCTTAATATGGTTGTGAAGTATGTGTTGTCTGCATAAATGTAATGATATTAAAAGTCTACAATGATCAAAACAAAATGAGGAATAATATATAACACACACCAGTAATATTGTTGTTTACGTTACTTAACCACACATAAGAGAAGTTCTGTTATTTTCTGCTATTTTAAACAAATTAACTCTAAGTCTGACGGCGTTTATATTATTTACTGGACCTCACTGGTATGGAGGTCTGTCTGGGGGCCACCCCACTGGAACATGGCTTATAATGAGAGCTTGTCTGCAAACACTCTGTAGTGAGTTTCAAGCAAATAAAGCAGAACTCCATCTTACACTGGCTGCAGACTATATTTTTGCATTTTGTGGTGTTATGCTCCACCAGTTCACCACAGGTGGGACATGCACGGACAGAGGGACATCCAGTGACGCCCTTCACATCTTGGAAGGTGATCTCCTTACAGGTTCTCAGCAGTTCTAGCTGCTCGTTGGTGCATCCTTCGTTGTCACAGTGGTCTGAGACAGAACGGACAGAACCCGTCCACTCCTTCAGACACTGCCAACAGAAGTGGAAATTCCTTTTCTTCACCACCGTGCACACTGTACATTTGACACACAGATTCCAGCGGTCAGTTCTCACTGTTTCATACTTACACCCAGGACACTGTGAGAGATAAGAAAAACAAAGGTTAAAAATCTCAGTAACAAACACTATCAACTCCTGAAAACCTGTCTTTCAGATACTTACACATTTGACATCCATGTAACCCTTGGCAGCATTTTCAAACAGCTGATTTTCAAAGTATTTTGTCTCCTCAGGGGTCAGAAGAGCCATCTTGCGAACCTCCTCATATGACCACTCTTTACAGTTTGGATGGCCGCACACAAATTTATAATGACCCTTTAGCAATAACAAGAAAAATAAAAAAAACCATCAAAGCTTCATTTATGAAAAAATAACTTCCTCCTTCCTCCTACGGCCTTTGGTGGAACATCATGTGCAAATCCTATTGGTAATAGTGTTAGTAGATAAATACTGTTCCTGTTTTCCATATGCAAATCATCATTGTAAATGTAACTGCTTTAGAACAATCATAACTGCTATCTACAGTATAGCAACACAGCAGCTATTAGCACCATTATATTACTGTTAATAAAATACAAATGCATGTCCCTTTTCCTTTATATTTCAAAGGTGTCTTTATTGCCACAACGCTTTAATATGATGGTGTATAATGGCCAATTTAGGTTGAGAAAAAGCAGAAAAATTGGGTAATATTTGTTCAAATAAATACATATACAAGACAAAACACTAACAAATTCAGGAGAAAATACTTTTCTACAGTTAATATTATTAATTCAGTTGTACATATATGAGAAAAATTTGAAAGAAGTTGGGTATAAGGTGTATAAAACTGATAAAATCCATACACTGGATGGAATCCTTACGGAAGAGTATTGCATTCACACAAAAAATAAAATTTGGCTCTGTTTTTTGGAATTAATGAGATAATTATCTCTTTAATTCCAAAAAACTTAGTGGAACCAATTTTTTTTTTCCAGAAAACAATATCTTGTTAATTCAGAAAAAACAGAGCTGATTTTTTTTTTTTTTTTAACTTATTTTTTCTTGTAATTACGAGATTATTATCTTGTTAATTTGGAAAAACAGAGCCGAATGTATTTTTTTGTGTGAATGCAATACACTTCCATAAGTCTTTATTCCACCACTACATGTTTTATAAGTTTTCTTGAAGACCATCAAGAATTATTCTTGAATTTTACCCCTCTTCCCTTCATTCATTTTGAATAATTTACATTGTTCCAATGGTATTTTAGGGTCAAAAGTCATATTTCTCATCAGTATATTACAAGAAAGAAGTCATAATGTAATAAGAATGCAGTTGTACTATTTTGAGGTGGTGGTGGTGGGGGGGGGGTAAAGCTGTAGTAATTACAGAAAAAGTCACAACATTTAGAAAAAAGAAAAATAAGTTAAAGGACAGGATAAAACTGTGATATTTATAAAGAAATATCATCATATTTGAAGATATTTGAAGCTATAATATGAAGACTAGGTTGTCATATTTTGTTTTTTGAAAAGGAAACTCTAGAAAAAATGTATAATATAATAAGAAAAAGGTCGCCATATTATGAGTTTCCCAATTCCGAGCTGACGCAAACGCAGCAGAGACGTTTACGGTTCTTGTAATAATATTTCTTTCTGCTTTTTCCCCATTTTATAAACAGAGACAACAGACTCCGTGGGTGTAAATAAAACAGATGCTCACCTCTTCCAACAGCCGACGACACCAGCGGGTCAGAGACATGGGTGTGACCGCGTGACCACAGGACATGAGGGCGCGTGGGGACGTGTATCCGATGCACTCAACTAGAAGACGCACAAATAATAATAATAATAAAAACAACATAAAGTATCTGAGTGGGTGAAAGACAGAGGTGGTCCACTTACAGTCCAGCTCATCCTCCCTGTCCACGAATGTCATGGTGGGGTCCCAGCGGTAGTAAGTCTTCTCTTGTTTGGAGCCCATGTTTGTTCTGTGGAAACACCGATGCTTTCCACGCACCCCTATAAACCAGCATAGCTTTCGGTTTCACGATCCTCACGTGATTTTCTTGAACAGGGCTGTTTCCCTCCCCCTTGTTGACTCGTAATATGTGCAGCTTCTTTTGCTTTCAATTTGTGTTTCTGAGTAAACCCATTATAAGAGGCACAGTGGCACAGACCCACGCAGATTCACGCAGACCCGTGTCAGCATGGTGATATACCAGGTGATGGTGATTCGACCCGACCGAAGGAGCACACTCATGGATGTGTGTGACAATGAAGAACAGATGAAGAAGGTCACTGTGTTGGAGCTGAGGAAGAAGATATGTGATAGACTGGGAAAAAGTAAGTCATTAGTAAGTTCACCATGTCAGTGTGTGTGTGTGTGTGTGTGTGTGTGTGTGTGTGTGTGTGTGTGTGTGTAAAAAACAGACATTCAAGACCTACCATCTCAATGCAGTTGATATCTGAATAATAATAATAATAATAATAATAATAATAATAATAATAATAATAATAACAATGTCCCTGGATAAATGAAAACATCTTAAACCTAAGGAGAACTTGTCGCAAAACTGAGCGTCTTTGGAAATCAACCCAGTTGGAAGTACACAGGTTACATCTTAAAGATCTCATAACCTCATTAAATAAAATGATTAAGGAGGCAAGATCCAGCTACTTCCACAAACTTATAGCCACAAACAAGAAAAACCCCAAAGTAATCTTTGACACAGTCCAGTCCATTGTGTCCCCTGCTGTCCCTGCTGCCCCTGTGCTCTGTAAAGCTGACAGCAATAACTTCCTAAACTTCTTCACAGACAAGATCAGGGATATTAAACACAATATCCCACCACCCTCTGGCCGTCTGACCCGAGCTGATCCCCCTCTGCAAACCTGGTCGTCTTTCGACCCTGTGACACTGGAGGACATCTCAGCACTTTTATCCAAAACGAAACCCTCCTCCAACTCTGCAGACATCCTCCCCCATAAGCTCCTTGTCGGTGTCTTTGACACTATTGGACCATGGGTCACAAAGTTTTTTAACCTGTCGTTCTCAACTGGTTTGTTTCCCAGCTCCTTCAAACAGGCCATCATAGAACCTAAACTAAAGAAAACCACACTGGACCCCACAGACTTCAAAAGCTCCAGGCCCATTTCAAAGCTCCCCCTATTGGCCAAAATCCTTGAAAAAGCAGTGTCTAAACAACTTACAGCTTTTCTGGAGACACACCAGATCTATGACACTTTTCAGTCTGGGTTTAGACAACGCCACTCAACAGAAACCGCACTATTAAAAGTGTCTAGTGACATCCTGATGGCGGCTGACTCCGGGAAATCCACGGTCTTGGTCCTGCTAGATCTCTCCTCGGCCTTTGACACAGTGGACCATACCATAATGATTGAGAGACTGAGGGACCTGGTAGGGATGTCAGGTCATGTGCTAGACTGGTTCTCCTCTTACCTGACCGGCAGAAGCTTCACTGTGTCAATAAACAACTTCCAATCTGACTCAGCGGATCTACTGTGTGGTGTGCCCCAAGGCTCTGTCCTGGGACCAGTCCTATTCTTACTCTATGTCCTCCCACTTGGCCACATTATCCAACACTATAGTGATGTCTCCTATCATCTGTTCGCGGATGACATCCAGATATACTGCTCCTTTAACTCCTCTGAGCCCCACAAACTGAGTTCCTTAATCAACTGCTTGTCAGAGCTGAAGCAGTGGCTAAATGATAACAGCCTCCAGCTGAACTCCAGCAAAACTGAGACCCTCATCATTGCCCCGGACAGTGCAATCCCAGGGATCAAACATCACCTTGGAGACCTGAGTTCCTTGGTGAAGACCAAACTGAGGAATCTGGGTGTCATCTTTGACCAGGACATGTCTTTAGAATTCTACTCCAAACACCTAGTCAAAAACTGTTTCTTCCACCTACGCAACATCTCCAAACTCAGATCTATGGTGTCCACAAATGAGCTCGAGATGATCGTTCACGCTTTCGTATCTTCTCGCTTAGACTACTGCAACAGCCTGTTTACATGCTTAAACAAGAAGGAGCTGGCCCGTCTACAGTTTGTCCAGAACTCTGCTGCCAGGCTCCTGACCCGCACAAACAGGAGAACCCACATCACTCCCATCCTTAAATCTCTCCACTGGCTCCCTGTTCTGTATCGTCTTCATTTCAAAATTCTTGTGCTAACTTTCCGGGCCCTACATGGCCAGGCCCCTGCATACATTGCTTCCCTGATCCAGCCCTACAGCTCGACTCGTAGCCTGAGGTCTTCAGGACAGCACCTGCTGATGGTTCCACGGACCTGTTTTAGCACACGCGGTGACAGGTCTTTTAAAGCTGTGGCACCACGTCTATGGAATGACCTGCCTCTACACCTACGGTCCATGGACTCTGTAGAGAACTTTAAGAAACACCTCAAAACCCTCCTGTTCAAAAAGGCTTTTTAGTCTCCCACCTGACCCAGGACCACCACAGACTGATTACACTCTATGTATTCATCATAACGTACTCCATGTGTCACCCCCCCCCCCCCCCCAGTCTCTCTATATCTCTATCGCTCTCTCTTTTCTCCTCCTTTACTCTCTCTCTCTCTCTTTAACCCCAACTGGTCAAGGCAGACAGCCATCCTTCAGGAGTCTGGGTCTGCTCGAGGTTTCTGCCCGTTAAAGGGAAGTTTTTCCTCGCCACTGTCACCAATCACAAGTGTTTGCCCCTGAAGGATTCTGTTGGGTCTCTGTAAACGTAATTTGATTCTGATTTGAATGATAAAGCACTTTGTGACTCTGTCTGTGAAAAGTGCTCTATAAATAAAATTTACTTACGTACTTACTTAATAATAATAGTAATTCAATTACTGCATTATATATTCGTTGTGGTTGAATGCTAAAATTTGGAAAAATGTATTGTTCGATTCTTGTATTAAGTTAGTGATAAAGGTGTAAAAGCACTTGAGGGGTAGGATTACATAAGTTTATACTTCTTCCTACTCCTTTTCGACCATGCAAAATTCAGACTTGCACGTACTTGAGGATAGATTCTGTTCATTTAAATGTTATTTTGTTTTTGTCTCATTTTGCTTCATTTTGTTTTATTTTGTTTCTTTGCATGTTTGAAATAAATAAATCAATAAAAATAATAAACATGTATGAGAATAAAACATTTTCATATTATTCAATAAAATTATACAAAATTAGATAGATAGATAGATAGATAGATAGATAGATACATAGATACATAGATAGACTTTATTTATCTCAAACTGTAGTGCAGCAGCAGCATGAACAATTAAAACAGAATATAAGAATAACAAGAACAGCACTCAGAGAGTGCAGACCTCCGCCAAGACAGATCTGCCCCCTCAATCACCACCAAAATTTAATAATTTCTTCCTTTCCTTGTGCCAGTATCAACATTTCCTGAAAATTTCATGAAAATCCATCCATAACTTTTTGAGTTATCTTGCTAACAAACAAACACGCACGCAAACACGCAAACACACAAAGCAAAGTGATCACAATACTTCCTGTTGGAGGTAAAAATAGAATACAAGAGCAAACACACTATACATAATAAATTAGAAGAATAAAAAAAGAACTGTAGAAAACAAATAGGATCAAACAGGAAGGTGCAAAAATAAACTGTAACGTGCAAAGTAACATGTAATTTCTCCATAAGATGGAGGTGGATACATAGGAGTGCATTGTGGAAATATGTTTATGACCAGGTTTAAATGTCAGTATTATACAGTCATATAAAATAATAATATATCACACAGTAAAATTTGTTTTGCCTACATTGTTTCAAGTAAAGTCATATATTTCTTTTCAGAAAAATGTTATAATGTTACAAGGATTCGGTTTGACTATTTAGAAAAAAAACAACAACATGACATTTTGTTATTATTACAGAAAAGTCTTAACATTTAGAGAAAAGTCATAATATCTAAAGAAAAAAAGTTAGATCAGAGCAGAAGCAATATAAGGTTAAAACCCAAAACTGGACCTAAACTTAGACTAAAGGCTGCAATAATGTTTGTGTCGTGACTTCTGTTGATCAGAACAGGAGACAGAAACGCTTGTGCTGATGAGTTATTTACTTCAGTCCAATAATTCAGACGAGTCTGAGTCCTAACTGATTTCCTGATACCAGTTGAGTCACTGCTCAGTCTGTCAACACTTTCATTTTGTCCACAGTGTCGACATGGCTGTTTTGGCCTAAAATGATTCCACGATAAGTGATGCAAAAAAGCACGTCCAATGAATTCTGCTGCTCCTGCTCACCATATCAAACTAAAACAAAGCATGTTTTTTTTGTTGTTTACATTATTATTATATTTAAAGGTGGTAGGTGGCAGAAAAAAGGTTTGTGTTCATTTGGTGCTCAGAGGTACGGAGCCCGGGAAGGGACATGAAGAAAAAAAATGTTATTGCGTTATAACGCAATAGTTCAAAAGTACTGCGTTATAACGCAATAGTTTTTGCATTGGGAGCTGCATTCTGGATCTGACCGTGCAGGTCTGACACACCGCCCTGTAGTCCTGTGCCCAATGCATGTGTAGTTCAGATGACCGTAACTCTTTCATTATTTGTCCGATCAAAAAAATTAAAACAGTTTCTGAAACTTGGGACTCTGTGCTTTATGGACATTTTCGGGTCAATGCGAAAATTTCACGGGCACCTGTCGTAGAATCCGCAAAATAAGCCATTCTGTGACTGGGGACGCACACAGTAGACCAGATTCACGAGGCGGAGAACCGGAGCGCATAACGGAGTGGATAACAGATTCGATCTAGTGTTGGAAAATGTAGGCAAGACGGACATCCCAAGTTCCATGACCCCTCTGGAGATTTACAGATAGATTTGGGACCGAAGGAGCGACTGATGGAGCAACAACTGAAGAAGAAAGGTAAAGTTCACCCAGTTCCATTTCCTAGTGGACTGTCTACATGACTGAAGCACTGTCTGCTTTTTTCTATGGAGTTTTTACTTGTGTTACTTTATTGTATGTGTACATTGATGCTTATACTGCATGGTGGTTTTATAGAATAAAGTACGACCCATGTAGAATATGTGTTAGTTTGTAGTATGTTGGACTTTCTGTGCGTAAAAGTGCGCATGGCGCTCTACAAAGTAAGAGCGCATACGCTGATGTTCGGTGACTTTTTTTCTTCAGTAGTACAATTTGACCTTGTCTTGTTGGTGTAATACATTGTTCTATGTGTGTTATTTTTCCATGTGTCCACCGGAAGTCACATTCAAGGATGAAGAGGGAGAAGCCACGGTGATGCGCAAAGGCTCTGGTGATGAGAGCAGAGACTGAAGACTGTCCACACAGATGAAGGACGGAGGCAGAGCCTGATGATGATCAGTCCAAATCCCATTCAACACATCCACAGGGGGACGGACTTTTGGCGTGAAGAGACTATTTTCCATGTACAAACTGTGCCATAGGAGCACTGCCTGGATCAGAGCTGTGAACTGACAGAACTGTTTCTGACAGAACCACGAACATGAAGGAACTCTGCAGCCACAGAACGGACAAATACCCTGTGTGTGTGTGTGTGTGTGGGTGGGGGGGGGGTGGGGTGGGGGGGGGGGGTAAAACACCTGTAGAGTTTGCATCTTTACCCTGTTTTTGCACAATAAAAGGAACATATTCACACAGTTTGTTGTAAATACTTTTTATACTTTCAAAGTTCTTATTTAACTTTCAAATTTTGCATCCATGTGTAATTTCAGTGGTTTTCTCTGCTAAAACTAAAAAAAAAAAAAATAAATAAAAATAAAAAATCCATTTTTGTGTTTTTCATCATTTTAAACTGTTATTACAGTATTAAAACAAACAGTGAATTATAAATGACTGCTTTATTGAACATTCGAAGTGTTTTGCAAAAATTGACAAATAGACTCAAAGCATATTTTCTGACCTTTTAATGGTCAAAATAAGAAAACCAGTCCAGGTGGACCATTTTAGGCTCAGGAGTATAAAGGATTTTAATACAATGCGCACATCCTCCTGTCTCATACGCAGATCATTCACACTCTGTGCACATCCACCTGTATCCATGAAGCTGCACACAGACGTGAAGCTGGGCAAATATGAATTTCATTCAGAAACCGTTGGAATTTTTCCGATGGACAAATAATGAAAGAGTTACGGTCATACTACACAGGACAGGGGGGCGTGTCAGGCCTGGCGTGGTCGGACCCGAACTGGACCACAACGTATTATGTATAGACCTCAAGCAAGAGAGAGCATATATGATTGTGTTATAACGCAAAACTATTGCGTTATAACGCAATACTTTTGCGTTATAACGCAATAGTTTTTGCGTTATAACGCAATAGTTTTTGCATTATAACGCAATAATTTTTATTTTTTGCATGTCCCTTCCCGGGCTCCGTAGAAACTAATCAACCTTCATAAAAAATAGGTTCAATAAAAAAATTCAATCGCATTGTTTTTTCATGCCTAAAGAGGAAAAAAACACTCAGGAAAAAATCTAGACTAAGGTTCTCATAATTCATGCATGAAAGGGTTAAGCAAAAAAAAATCTGTCAATGGAAGATCGATTGTCTAAAAATAAGTTCTTATATCTCACTGAAAAGTTACTCTTTAGGTGATTCTGTCTTATTTTAACCTCCTCAGACCCAGCTATGGGTTTTCTGTCCACATTTGTGGACAAGAGTTTCACAACTTAATACAAAAAAAAAGAAAAGAAAAGAAACTGTCCACCACAAAGGACACACCATCAAAATTTTAAAAACTGCATCTGAAAAAACTGTTGCATCATGATGTTTCCAAGATAGGCACTTATTTAATAAAAAAAAACAAACAAAAAAAGCTTGTACTTTGCTGACATTTCCTGGGTCTCAGGAGGTTAAGTGTGATGAGATATTTTGACTAGAAATGAGAAAAATACACTTAGCAATATTTTGATTTTTGCAGTGTACCTGGACCTAAATCATATTTACACAGGTGTTCAAACATACAGCTCTGGAAAAAAATTAAGAGACCACTGCAATTTCCTGTGAAATCTGCATGTGTTCATGTATGACAGCCATTCCATTCCTGTGTTTGTTGAATTCTAAGACAAACACGCCTTATTCTACTGAATAAACACCTGATCCATGTCTTATATAATAAGAAGAAGTAGAAAAACCACTGCTGTGGCCATCACTATCTTCTTACCAAAGGCAAAACAGTACTATTAGTACCGCAAAAGTAACTGGAATCCAAAAATAGCTATTGAAAACTATTGGACTTCTGCTCTGACAATGTTCCCAAACTCTGAGGACTGGTTTTTCTCTCGGGACAATGCTCCTGGCCTCAGATAGGTCAATAAAGGTGTGGGTGACAGACCACCAGATGAAGACCCTGTCATGGCCAGCCCAATCTCCAGACCTCACTGGAAAAAAATCAGGGTTATTCCACCAAATATTGATGTATGAACATTTCCCAAGTTACAACATTAGTATTGTGTTGTTTAGAAATGAATATGAACAGCTTTAGGATTTTTTTTTTTTTTTTTTGCATTATTTGAGGTCTGAAAACACTGCATCTTTTTGTTATTTTGACCATGTGTTGAGTTCTGCAAATACATGCTCTAAATAACAATATTTTTATTTGGAATTTGGGAGAAATATTGTTGGTAGTTTAGAGAATAAAACAACAATGTTCATTTTACTCAAACACATACCTATAAATGGTCAAATCAGAGAAGGTGATCATTTTGCAGTGGTCTTTTTTTTTCCAGAGCTGTATAAGTAGGTTTTTTAACTTAAATGTTGTCATTCAATAACAAAACTTTTTTTTTTTGCCTCCACTGAAATACCTGAAATGGTGATTATTTATTGAGGACCAATAGAATATAACCAACAGACTAATGAATGAGAAAATAACTGTCAGTTCCAGCCCTACGGTAGAGCATGTGTTAAGTGTTGTATTTTACAGAAATGCTTTTTTTTTTACTGGTAATGCTGGAGGTTTGAAGTCATGTGGTTTATCATGCTGTCATTTTCTGTGTTTTTAGATCCAGATGACCTGACACTCATATTTACAGGCCAGGTGCTGGAAGATGGACGCACATTGTCTAGTTATGGAATCCAACACATGTCCACCATTCATGTACTTATAAGGCAACCGGGTGGTGGTGGACCATGTGAACCGCATGGTCTGGGCGACAGGACGGGCAGAAACATGAGCAAGGAGAGACTGGATGAGTTTAACCATGAGCCGGGTTCGGAGTCCTCCCGCTGATTCTATTCTGGTCTGAAATCTTAATATTTACCCTTTCACATATGAACCATTGGGATAATGGGACATGTTCATTTGGATTGTTATTGTTATTGTGAATGAGATACACAACTGCATGTGGATGATTTGAATGTAGTTTAAAGGAAAATGTCATATTTAGCGTAAACATGTTCACAAACAATGGATTTATAACTGATCAGTTTCCACATTAATGACTTGAAAATATATTAAAATAACAGATATATTTATTAGGTCATCCATGTGGTAATGAAGGTATTGCAGTGCTATACATGACTATTAACACTATTAATTTGGTCTGATTGTTTTAAATATTGTTTGATTGA
The DNA here is from genome assembly GCF_902148855.1 of Sphaeramia orbicularis. Classification (NCBI taxonomy): domain Eukaryota; kingdom Metazoa; phylum Chordata; class Actinopteri; order Kurtiformes; family Apogonidae; genus Sphaeramia; species Sphaeramia orbicularis. Next base: position 36,115,454 of record NC_043974.1, on the reverse strand, counting down.
TTTTAACTGATCTTATTCCTTCATCTGTGTTAAAGGAAGCAGCGTGGAAACACAAAACATCCACAGGAAACGTAAAAGGAGAAGAGCTGGAGGTTTGGAGATGGTGGTTGAACTTCATATGACTTTAAAACCCTTCAGCTGGTTTTTGAGGAAACTCATAAAATGTGTTGTTTTGTCTTTTACATCCTACACAGACAGTATATATATCATATGTGATTTTAACACTCATCCTGGGTCACATTACTGTCCTTATAAACTGTACTATTGGTTTTTATACTTGCACCTTTGTTCCATTTACTGTTTGGTCTCAGTCTTTAATTTTTTTTTTTTTTTTTTTTTTTTTTTTTTTTTACAGTGTTCATAAAATTCTTATTTTTTGTTCTATATTTTTATCCATGTATTTAATTTATAACACATGAGAGTTAATTTGGAGTCATATTCCTTGTTTGTCTCCAAAACCTGGCCAATAAAAATGAATCTTATTCTGAATTTCTACTGGAAGATTGAAAATCTGTATATTTTTACTTTTGTAGGATGTTAAAACTTTAGCATTTCTATAAAATTAATCCCTGAAATAACTATAATGACTTGTAAAAGTCTGATGAATTAATGTTTCTAACGTTAAAATGTGAGAAAACGTCAGATTTTATATCATTGTTTTAATATCGATTTCTGATATTTGGTTTTAAACACGTTTCTTTACTTCAAAAATTATTGGACATTTTGTAACTCCATGGAAAAAAAAACAACAACTTGATCACATTGTTTTTTTTTTTTTTTTCATGCCTATGGAGGAATAAAAACACTCAAGAAAAAAATCTTAACAAAGGTTTTCATAATTAATGCATGAAAGAGTTAATCACTATACACATCATTACACATTACAAAAAAAAACAACTGAAAACACAGTGTTCAGTGTGTGAGAATGTCCTTTTTTTCCACAACTGCCAAACCTTACAGCATCTGTTCTTAGAATATATCACTGTAAAGTAGTGGGCCTTCACAGATGTGTGTTTCATATGAACAGTATGTAAATCTACAGAAAATACAGTATGTACACTACTGTACTGGATCATAACTCTATGTAAACACTACAGAGGATCCAGTACACACAACAATACTCATGGAAAACAATATTCAGGGTGTGATATTTTTTATTTACAGTATTTATCCCACACACATATATTATGCGGCATCACGTCGTTGCGCTGGGTCAGGCCACAGGACCTATTGTATTGGGAATTGTGGGTTGATGTGGGTCCATTGTGTTTGTTTGAACCTTCAGTGAACTGTGCACTCTGAACTGGCTTTTATCGGTGGAATCACATCATTTGCAACAAGTGCCTTCAATTTTGAGTCGTTGTGTTTAACCCTTTCATGCATGAATTATGAGAACCTTAATCAAGATTTTTTTTCCTGAGTGTTTATATTCCTCTTAAAACATGAAAAAAACGTGATTGAATTTTTTTAATTTTTTTTTTCTGTGAATCCACTCAGCTGGACACCATGCGTTTAATTTTTAAAACAAAGAAACATGCATTTACTGTCATCGTTAAAAACTCCACTTCCTGGTTGGGGAGGGTCAGGACCTAACCCTCACCTATCAGGCCACACCCAACCCTTTAAGAGGAAGGACCAGGCCCAGACCATCCTCTTTCCTTTGTTTGACTGGGAGCATTTGGCCTGAAGAGAAGACAGACTTAAATGCACAGACTGGATGGATGCATAATTGAGTGAGTTGTATTTTGTGTTATTGTTAATTGAATATCTTTGAAAGTGTTTGGAATTGTTTAGTAATAGTTATTGTTTCCCTTTGTTTAAGATTAAAATCATCCTACCCATGTCATCACCAGAACTGTTCACATGTATATAATCTGCATGAAGAGAGAATAAAGCATTAAACACAATCCCTGACCAGTTATCATATCTGACCGTATGCCAATGAAGAAGTTTTAATTATTACAACACAAATCAGCCCTTTTCATCAACCTTCATAGCTTTTACTGTCATACTGTATGAAAACTATGAAATATATATATTTTTAATCCTGCTAATGGAATGTTTTCTCACATTTTAACATACTACAGGGTGTCCCAAAAGTCTCCATACATAGGAGACATAATAGATATGGTTCTAACATGTATTTCTTTATAGTTCTTCAGCAGTGGAGGACACGCACTGAAATGTGTTCCCGACAAAATGGCAGTCATATAGAGCATATTATATAAATAAAAATGGTTTATGTCAAGAAACATTTATTTTTCCTACGTATGGAGACTTATGGGACACCCTGTATAATAGTTATTACTCACTCAAATATGCAAAAGACAAAACACAACAACTTTTTTGTTAAAAAACAAACAAAATTGTTAATTACAGTCTAATGACAAATAGCGATTAATTTACACTCAAATATGTTAGTGCAGATCAGGTTTATCAAGAACAGCAAAGTTACAGTAACGGTATGAATTGCAGTGTATTATGGGATGGTGCATAAATGTCCACTGTGTTGGCTGATATGGAACTAAAACAACAAAAACCATGAATATACAAGAGAACAGATGTAGAAGAACTGTCCACTGGAGTGACCACTGTGCATGAAAGGGTTAATGAATGAAGCCAGGTGTGTTCATTGTGTTTACATTTTCTGACTGCGGCAAGTATTTTGCATCACATGAGCTTTAATTTGAGAATTTGAGCAGAGTTTTTTTTGCAATTTGGGTTTTAGTAAGACAAAATGGGTTTAGATTTCTGGATAAAGGAGGATTGTGTTTTGTGAATTGTGTCTTCATGTGAAATGTGTTGATGGTTTTGGCAAACGGGGGCTACTTTTATTAAATGTGTTTAGAAGACTGGTCATTTGGTTCAGAGAATTGGCTTTTGTGTTTTAGCAATTGGGAAAAACTGTAATCCAGGGGTGTCTGCTACTTCTTGATTGGACTACTGTGGTCAGACACACCTGGATTAATCAGTGTGTCCAACAATGAAAGACAGGAAATAAAGGAGGTGCCTTAAATTCAGGAAGTTGTGGGGCTGTGAATAAGCCCATTGCAAACCAACACGTCCACGCCGGAGACAAACCGTACATCTGTGAGCTCTGTGGGAAGATGTTCACCAAGCAGAGGTCCTACAAAGTTCACAAAAACATCCACAACAAACAGACCAGCTGCCACTGTGAACTCTGTGGGAAGACACGGAGCTGCTACAGAACACTTCAGGATCATCATCGCCTTCACACTGGACATAAACCATACTGGTGCGACCGATGTAAGAAGGACTTCACATGGTTCAGTCAGGAGAAGAATCACAGATCAGATGTGTCTGAGACTACAGAGTTCTGTAAGTGTGTGAAAAATACACTCTGGTGTTAAAATGACAATGTGGACGATACTGACTTTTTTTGTATTTATTCTGTTTTTGTCATTTGCTCAACTATTGGGACACGTTGAATTCAGGTGTTTTTTTTTTTTGTTTTTTTTAACAGGGGTCTGGGATACAAAACAATAACAAATGTGAAAATATAGTTTTATATTGTCATAAATATCATTGATTGCATTGATTAGTTTGGTTTAATTTGTTATTTTTGCATCCAAAATGCCTCAGAGGTGATTTTTTTTTCTCATTTCTCTCAACATTCTTTTTTTTTTAAATCCATGATTATGATTTTAAATGTTCTACCTCTTAATTTTTTTAAAAATATTTTTTGTGCTCTGACTATAAATAATAATTTTCTATCACAACTAACCATCTGCTTTCTTCACATCTAACTTTGGAAGAAAAAGTTCCCATTAAACTTTAAAGAAATATTGATGTTTCTAAATTATATGGACAAAAATATAGGAACACATCATGGATAGTGTGGTAGTTTAGCATGAGGAAGTTCCACACCCCCCTCCCCTAAAAATAAAAAACTAACTTTTTATTTTTTTAATGCAAATTTGAAGATGTGCCCAAAATAGCCATTTTTGGAGTACATAGTGTAGTCTTACTTGTTGGCCACTAGAGGGCAGTGGTGACCATGTGAATAAAAGCTTGAAACACCATGAAATATATGTGGAAATAAATGCCAGAGGTATTTTACAGAGTTCTGTAAGTGTGAGGAAAAGAACACCCTGGTGTTAAAATGACAATGTGGACGATACTGGCTTTTTTTTTTTTTGTATTTATTCCGTTTTTGTCATTTTCTTCACTATTGGGACACGTTGAATTCAGGTGTTTCTTTTCGAACAGGGGTCTGGGATACAAAACAATAACAAATGTGAAAATATAGTTTTATATTGTCATAAATATCATTGATTGCATTGATTAGTTTGGTTTAATTTGTTATTTTTGCTTCCAAAATGCCTCAGAGGTGATTTTTTTTTTCTCATTTCTCTCAACATTGATTTTTTTTTTTTAAATCCATGATTATGATTTTAAATGTTCTACCTTTTAATTGTTTAAGTATTTTTTGTGCTCTGACTGTGAATAATAATTTTCTATCACAACTAACCATCTACTTTCTTCACATCTAACTTTGGAAGAAAAAGTTCCCATTAAACTTTAAAGAAATATTGATGTTTCTAAATTATATGGACAAAAAAATAGGAACACATCATGGATAGTGTGGTAGTTTTAGCACGAGGAAGTTCCACACCCCTCTCCCCTAAAAACAAAAAAACTAACTTTTTATTTTTTTAATGCAAATTTGAAGAAGTGCCCAAAATAGCCATTTTTGGAGTACATAGTGTAGTCTTACTTGTTGGCCACTAGAGGGCAGTGGTGACCATGTGAATAAAAGCTTGAAACACCATGAAATATATGTGGAAATAAATGCCAGAGGTATTTTACAGAGTTCTGTAAGTGTGAGGAAAAGAACACCCTGGTGTTAAAATGACAATGTGGACGATACTGGCTTTTTTTTTTTTTTGTATTTATTCCGTTTTTGTCATTTTCTTCACTATTGGGACACGTTGAATTCAGGTGTTTCTTTTCGAACAGGGGTCTGGGATACAAAACAATAACAAATGTGAAAATATAGTTTTATATTGTCATAAATATCATTGATTGCATTGATTAGTTTGGTTTAATTTGTTATTTTTGCTTCCAAAATGCCTCAGAGGTGATTTTTTTTTTCTCATTTCTCTCAACATTGATTTTTTTTTTTTAAATCCATGATTATGATTTTAAATGTTCTACCTTTTAATTGTTTAAGTATTTTTTGTGCTCTGACTGTGAATAATAATTTTCTATCACAACTAACCATCTACTTTCTTCACATCTAACTTTGGAAGAAAAAGTTCCCATTAAACTTTAAAGAAATATTGATGTTTCTAAATTATATGGACAAAAAAATAGGAACACATCATGGATAGTGTGGTAGTTTTAGCACGAGGAAGTTCCACACCCCTCTCCCCTAAAAACAAAAAAACTAACTTTTTATTTTTTTAATGCAAATTTGAAGAAGTGCCCAAAATAGCCATTTTTGGAGTACATAGTGTAGTCTTACTTGTTGGCCACTAGAGGGCAGTGGTGACCATGTGAATAAAAGCTTGAAACACCATGAAATATATGTGGAAATAAATGCCAGAGGTATTTTACAGAGTTCTGTAAGTGTGAGGAAAAGAACACCCTGGTGTTAAAATGACAATGTGGACGATACTGGCTTTTTTTTTTTGTATTTATTCTGTTTTTGTCATTTTCTTCACTATTGGGACACGTTGAATTCAGGTGTTTTTTTCTAACAGGGGTCTGGGATACAAAACAATAACAAATGTGAAAATATAGTTTTATATTGTCATAAATATCATTGATTGCATTGATTAGTTTGGTTTAATTTGTTATTTTTGCTTCCAAAATGCCTCAGAGGTGATTTTTTTTTCTCATTTCTCTCAACATTCTTTTTTTTTTAAATCCATGATTATGATTTTAAATGTTCTACCTCTTAATTTTTTTAAAAATATTTTTTGTGCTCTGACTATAAATAATAATTTTCTATCACAACTAACCATCTGCTTTCTTCACATCTAACTTTGGAAGAAAAAGTTCCCATTAAACTTTAAAGAAATATTGATGTTTCTAAATTATATGGACAAAAATATAGGAACACATCATGGATAGTGTGGTAGTTTAGCATGAGGAAGTTCCGCACCCCCCTCCCCTAAAAATAAAAAACTAACTTTTTATTTTTTTAATGCAAATTTGAAGATGTGCCCAAAATAGCCATTTTTGGAGTACATAGTGTAGTCTTACTTGTTGGCCACTAGAGGGCAGTGGTGACCATGTGAATAAAAGCTTGAAACACCATGAAATATATGTGGAAATAAATGCCAGAGGTATTTTACAGAGTTCTGTAAGTGTGAGGAAAAGAACACCCTGGTGATAAAATGACAATGTGGACGATACTGGCTTTTTTTTTTTTTGTATTTATTCCGTTTTTGTCATTTTCTTCACTATTGGGACACGTTGAATTCAGGTGTTTCTTTTCGAACAGGGGTCTGGGATACAAAACAATAACAAATGTGAAAATATAGTTTTATATTGTCATAAATATCATTGATTGCATTGATTAGTTTGGTTTAATTTGTTATTTTTGCATCCAAAATGCCTCAGAGGTGATTTTTTTTTTCTCATTTCTCTCAACATTCTTTTTTTTTTTTTAAATCCATGATTATGATTTTAAATGTTCTACCTCTTAATTTTTTAAAATATTTTTTGTGCTCTGACTATAAATAATAATTTTCTATCACAACTAACCATCTGCTTTCTTCACATCTAACTTTGGAAGAAAAAGTTCCCATTAAACTTTAAAGAAATATTGATGTTTCTAAATTATATGGACAAAAATATAGGAACACATCATGGATAGTGTGGTCGTTTAGCATGAGGAAGTTCCGCACCCCCCTCCCCTGAAAATAAAAAACTGAAACCTTTTTTTTTTTTTTTTTTAATGCAAATTTGAAGAAGTGCCCAAAATAGCCATTTTTGGAGTACATAGTGTAGTCTTACTTGTTGGCCACTAGAGGGCAGTGGTGACCATGTGAATAAAAGCTTGAAACACCATGAAATACATGTGGAAATAAATGCCAGAGGTATTTTACAGAGTTTTGTAAGAGTGTGAAAAAAACACCCTGGTGTTAAAATGACAATGTGGACAATACTGACTTTTTTTGTATTTATGCTGTTTTTGTCATTTTCTTCACTATTGGGACACGTTGAATTCAGGTGTTTCTTTTCGAACAGGGGTCTGGGATACAAAACAATAACAAATGTGAAAATATAGTTTTATATTGTCATAAATATCATTGATTGCATTGATTAGTTTGGTTTAATTTGTTATTTTTGCTTCCAAAATGCCTCAGAGGTGATTTTTTTTTCTCATTTCTCTCAACATTGATTTTTTTTTTTTAAATCCATGATTATGATTTTAAATGTTCTACCTTTTAATTGTTTAAGTATTTTTTGTGCTCTGACTGTGAATAATAATTTTCTATCACAACTAACCATCTGCTTTCTTCACATCTAACTTTGGAAGAAAAAGTTCCCATTAAACTTTAAAGAAATATTGATGTTTCTAAATTATATGGACAAAAATATAGGAACACATCATGGATAGTGTGATAGTTTTAGCATGAGGAAGTTCCACACCCCCCTCCCCTAAAAATAAAAAACTAACTTTTTATTTTTTTAATGCAAATTTGAAGATGTGCCCAAAATAGCCATTTTTGGAGTACATAGTGTAGTCTTACTTGTTGGCCACTAGAGGGCAGTGGTGACCATGTGAATAAAAGCTTGAAACACCATGAAATATATGTGGAAATAAATGCCAGAGGTATTTTACAGAGTTTTGTAAGAGTGTGAAAAAAACACCCTGGTGTTAAAATGACAATGTGGACGATACTGGCTTTTTTTTTTTTTTTTTGTATTTATTCTGTTTTTGTCATTTTCTTCACTATTGGGACACGTTGAATTCAGGTGTTTCTTTTCTAACAGGGGTCTGGGATACAAAACAATAACAAATGTGAAAATATAGTTTTATATTGTCATAAATATCATTGATTGCATTGGTTAGTTTGGTTTAATTTGTTTTGTTTTTTTTTGCTTCCAAAATGCCTCAATGCCTCAGAGGTGATTTTTTTTTCTCATTTCTCTCAACATTGATTTTTTTTTTTTTTTTTAAATCCATGATCCATGAATATTTTTTGTGCTTTGACTGTAAATAATAATTTTCTGTCACAACTAACCATCTACTTTCTTCACATCTAACTTTGGAAGAAAAAGTTCCTACTGAACTTGGAGGAAAAATTGATGTTTCTAAACTATATGGACAAAAATATTGGAACACATCATGCATAGTGTGGTAGTTTAGCATGAGGAAGTCCCACACCCCCCTGCCCTGAAAATAAAAAAACAAAACAAAAAAACGAAAAAAAACCTGAAACTTTTTTTTTTTAATGCAAATTTGAATATGTGCCCAAAATAGCCGTTTTTGGAGTACATAGTGTAGTCTTACTTGTTGGCCACTAGAGGGCAGTGGTGACCATGTGAATAAAAGCTTGAAACACCATGAAATATATCTGGAAATAAATGCCAGCGGTATTTTAATCATGCACTGATGGCCATGTGAATAAATGTTTGAAATACTGCTGCGAACAATTGTTAATGCTTTTTTTATGATCTGGAACAAGTTTATGAGTAAATCTGAAGATGTGGCCAAGATTTCCATTTTTGTGGGAAAAAAAAACTGTCTAAAAAAACAGTGACTGAAAATGTTGAAATAGTTCGAATAGTCATTTTCTGGATTTCTGTGTGGATATATTCACTTCCTTGTCATCGGTGATCAGCTGATCTGAGGCTGCGCTCTAATTGGAGGATTAAAAAATCACCAATCTGTGCATCCCAACACCATCAGAATGTTTTTTTCTTGTCTTTATGAATCTGGATGATTTTTGTCAGGTTGCTAAGTAACTTTAAATGAGATACAGACGATTAAAATGCTCCAAAGTCCCAGGAATCAAAGTTTAGTCCTATTCAGCCCGTTACATTTCACTTTAGTCATCTCTTTCTCTGTTTTACATACAAACTGTAGTGCAAGTCTTTATTGGGCAAGTGACTATATCTGGTCATTTCTGCTAACATTAAATATGAAGCTAATCCCATGTCTCAGATAGGTAAAGAAACATGTTTTTTTTTTTTTTTTTTAACATTATACAGTGATTCAGAGAGTTTTTATAGACATTTTGAACCTGTAAATAGTGAATATGGGGGATTTTTGTCAGTTTATGACAGTGTTTTTCAACCTTAGGGTCGGGACCCCACATGGGGTTGCCTGGAATTCAAATGGGGTTGCCTGAAATTTCTAGTAATTGATTAAAAAAAAAAAAAAAAAAAAAAAAAAATTACTAATAAAAAATATATGGTGAGTTGACAGAGACAATCCCAATCCATAAAAGACATGACAAACTGTGAGTCTGAAACTGAAG